>NW_026968901.1:0-63721 GCF_028390025.1 Pseudophryne corroboree | reverse complement strand
TTCAAAAGTGCCCCAGTTTCTGCTTTAAACTTTAGGTACTATCCCAAAATGTATCACTGAGGTGACAGAAGTTGATTTCGGAGCATCATTTTTGAACAGGAGCTTCAACCGTTTTGTGGCATATGAGAAATTCCCTAAGCCCCGGACCTGTCGATTTTGGTCAAAAATGAAAATTTCAAAAGTGCCCCAATTTCTGCTTTAAACTTTAGGTACTATCCCAAAATGTATCACTGAGGTGACAGAAGTTGATTTCGGAGCATCATTTTTGAACAGGAGCTTCTACCGTTTTGTGGCATATGAGAAATTCCCTAAGCCCCGGACCTGTCGATTTTGGTCAAAAATGAAAATTTCAAAAGTGCCCCAATTTCTGCTTTAAACTTTAGGTACTATCCCAAAATGTATCACTGAGGTGACAGAAGTTGATTTCGGAGCATCATTTTTGAACAGGAGCTTCTACCATTTTGTGGCATATGAGAAATTCCCTAAGCCCCGGACCGGTCGATTTTGGTCAAAAATGAAAATTTCAAAAGTGCCCCAATTTCTGCTTTAAACTTTAGGTACTATCCCAAAATGTATCACTGAGGTGACAGAAGTTGATTTCGGAGCATCATTTTTGAACAGGAGCTTCTACCGTTTTGTGACATATGAGAAATTCCCTAAGCCCCGGACCTGTCGATTTTGGTCAAAAATGAAAATTTCAAAAGTGCCCCAGTTTCTGCTTTAAACTTTAGGTACTATCCCAAAATGTATCACTGAGGTGACAGAAGTTGATTTCGGAGCATCATTTTTGAACAGGAGCTTCTACCGTTTTGTGGCATATGAGAAATTCCCTAAGCCCCGGACCTGTCGATTTTGGTCAAAAATGAAAATTTCAAAAGTGCCCCAATTTCTGCTTTAAACTTTAGGTACTATCCCAAAATGTATCACTGAGGTGACAGAAGTTGATTTCGGAGCATCATTTTTGAACAGGAGCTTCTACCGTTTTGTGGCATATGAGAAATTCCCTAAGCCCCGGACCTGTCGATTTTGGTCAAAAATGAAAATTTCAAAAGTGCCCCAATTTCTGCTTTACACTTTAGGTACTATCCCAAAATGTATCACTGAGGTGACAGAAGTTGATTTCGGAGCATCATTTTTGAACAGGAGCTTCAACCGTTTTGTGGCATATGAGAAATTCCCTAAGCCCCGGACCTGTCGATTTTGGTCAAAAATGAAAATTTCAAAAGTGCCCCAATTTCTGCTTTAAACTTTAGGTACTATCCCAAAATGTATCACTGAGGTGACAGAAGTTGATTTCGGAGCATCATTTTTGAACAGGAGCTTCTACCGTTTTGTGGCATATGAGAAATTCCCTAAGCCCCGGACCTGTCGATTTTGGTCAAAAATGAAAATTTCAAAAGTGCCCCAATTTCTGCTTTAAACTTTAGGTACTATCCCAAAATGTATCACTGAGGTGACAGAAGTTGATTTCGGAGCATCATTTTTGAACAGGAGCTTCTACCGTTTTGTGGCATATGAGAAATTCCCTAAGCCCCGGACCTGTCGATTTTGGTCAAAAATGAAAATTTCAAAAGTGCCCCAATTTCTGCTTTAAACTTTAGGTACTATCCCAAAATGTATCACTGAGGTGACAGAAGTTGATTTCGGAGCATCATTTTTGAACAGGAGCTTCTACCGTTTTGTGGCATATGAGAAATTCCCTAAGCCCCGGACCTGTCGATTTTGGTCAAAAATGAAAATTTCAAAAGTGCCCCAATTTCTGCTTTAAACTTTAGGTACTATCCCAAAATGTATCACTGAGGTGACAGAAGTTGATTTCGGAGCATCATTTTTGAACAGGAGCTTCTACCGTTTTGTGGCATATGAGAAATTCCCTAAGCCCCGGACCTGTCGATTTTGGTCAAAAATGAAAATTTCAAAAGTGCCCCAATTTCTGCTTTAAACTTTAGGTACTATCCCAAAATGTATCACTGAGGTGACAGAAGTTGATTTCGGAGCATCATTTTTGAACAGGAGCTTCTACCGTTTTGTGGCATATGAGAAATTCCCTAAGCCCCGGACCTGTCGATTTTGGTCAAAAATGAAAATTTCAAAAGTGCCCCAATTTCTGCTTTAAACTTTAGGTACTATCCCAAAATGTATCACTGAGGTGACAGAAGTTGATTTCGGAGCATCATTTTTGAACAGGAGCTTCTACCGTTTTGTGGCATATGAGAAATTCCCTAAGCCCCGGACCTGTCGATTTTGGTCAAAAATGAAAATTTCAAAAGTGCCCCAATTTCTGCTTTAAACTTTAGGTACTATCCCAAAATGTATCACTGAGGTGACAGAAGTTGATTTCGGAGCATCATTTTTGAACAGGAGCTTCAACCGTTTTGTGGTATATGAGAAATTCCCTAAGCCCCGGACCTGTCGATTTTGGTCAAAAATGAAAATTTCAAAAGTGCCCCAATTTCTGCTTTAAACTTTAGGTACTATCCCAAAATGTATCACTGAGGTGACAGAAGTTGATTTCGGAGCATCATTTTTGAACAGGAGCTTCTACCGTTTTGTGGCATATGAGAAATTCCCTAAGCCCCGGACCTGTCGATTTTGGTCAAAAATGAAAATTTCAAAAGTGCCCCAATTTCTGCTTTAAACTTTAGGTACTATCCCAAAATGTATCACTGAGGTGACAGAAGTTGATTTCGGAGCATCATTTTTGAACAGGAGCTTCTACCGTTTTGTGGCATATGAGAAATTCCCTAAGCCCCGGACCTGTCGATTTTGGTCAAAAATGAAAATTTCAAAAGTGCCCCAATTTCTGCTTTAAACTTTAGGTACTATCCCAAAATGTATCACTGAGGTGACAGAAGTTGATTTCGGAGCATCATTTTTGAACAGGAGCTTCAACCGTTTTGTGGTATATGAGAAATTCCCTAAGCCCCGGACCTGTTGATTTTGGTCAAAAAGGAAAATTTCAAAAGTGCCCCAATTTCTGCTTTAAACTTTAGGTACTATCCCAAAATGTATCACTGAGGTGACAGAAGTTGATTTCGGAGCATCATTTTTGAACAGGAGCTTCAACCGTTTTGTGGCATATGAGAAATTCCCTAAGCCCCGGACCTGTCGATTTTGGTCAAAAATGAAAATTTCAAAAGTGCCCCAATTTCTGCTTTAAACTTTAGGTACTATCCCAAAATGTATCACTGAGGTGACAGAAGTTGATTTCGGAGCATCATTTTTGAACAGGAGCTTCTACCGTTTTGTGGCATATGAGAAATTCCCTAAGCCCCGGACCTGTCGATTTTGGTCAAAAATGAAAATTTCAAAAGTGCCCCAATTTCTGCTTTACACTTTAGGTACTATCCCAAAATGTATCACTGAGGTGACAGAAGTTGATTTCGGAGCATCATTTTTGAACAGGAGCTTCAACCGTTTTGTGGCATATGAGAAATTCCCTAAGCCCCGGACCTGTCGATTTTGGTCAAAAATGAAAATTTCAAAAGTGCCCCAATTTCTGCTTTAAACTTTAGGTACTATCCCAAAATGTATCACTGAGGTGACAGAAGTTGATTTCGGAGCATCATTTTTGAACAGGAGCTTCTACCGTTTTGTGGCATATGAGAAATTCCCTAAGCCCCGGACCTGTCGATTTTGGTCAAAAATGAAAATTTCAAAAGTGCCCCAATTTCTGCTTTAAACTTTAGGTACTATCCCAAAATGTATCACTGAGGTGACAGAAGTTGATTTCGGAGCATCATTTTTGAACAGGAGCTTCTACCGTTTTGTGGCATATGAGAAATTCCCTAAGCCCCGGACCTGTCGATTTTGGTCAAAAATGAAAATTTCAAAAGTGCCCCAATTTCTGCTTTAAACTTTAGGTACTATCCCAAAATGTATCACTGAGGTGACAGAAGTTGATTTCGGAGCATCATTTTTGAACAGGAGCTTCTACCGTTTTGTGGCATATGAGAAATTCCCTAAGCCCCGGACCTGTCGATTTTGGTCAAAAATGAAAATTTCAAAAGTGCCCCAATTTCTGCTTTAAACTTTAGGTACTATCCCAAAATGTATCACTGAGGTGACAGAAGTTGATTTCGGAGCATCATTTTTGAACAGGAGCTTCTACCGTTTTGTGGCATATGAGAAATTCCCTAAGCCCCGGACCTGTCGATTTTGGTCAAAAATGAAAATTTCAAAAGTGCCCCAATTTCTGCTTTAAACTTTAGGTACTATCCCAAAATGTATCACTGAGGTGACAGAAGTTGATTTCGGAGCATCATTTTTGAACAGGAGCTTCAACCGTTTTGTGGTATATGAGAAATTCCCTAAGCCCCGGACCTGTCGATTTTGGTCAAAAATGAAAATTTCAAAAGTGCCCCAATTTCTGCTTTAAACTTTAGGTACTATCCCAAAATGTATCACTGAGGTGACAGAAGTTGATTTCGGAGCATCATTTTTGAACAGGAGCTTCTACCGTTTTGTGGCATATGAGAAATTCCCTAAGCCCCGGACCTGTCGATTTTGGTCAAAAATGAAAATTTCAAAAGTGCCCCAATTTCTGCTTTAAACTTTAGGTACTATCCCAAAATGTATCACTGAGGTGACAGAAGTTGATTTCGGAGCATCATTTTTGAACAGGAGCTTCTACCGTTTTGTGGCATATGAGAAATTCCCTAAGCCCCGGACCTGTCGATTTTGGTCAAAAATGAAAATTTCAAAAGTGCCCCAATTTCTGCTTTAAACTTTAGGTACTATCCCAAAATGTATCACTGAGGTGACAGAAGTTGATTTCGGAGCATCATTTTTGAACAGGAGCTTCAACCGTTTTGTGGTATATGAGAAATTCCCTAAGCCCCGGACCTGTCGATTTTGGTCAAAAATGAAAATTTCAAAAGTGCCCCAATTTCTGCTTTAAACTTTAGGTACTATCCCAAAATGTATCACTGAGGTGACAGAAGTTGATTTCGGAGCATCATTTTTGAACAGGAGCTTCTACCGTTTTGTGGCATATGAGAAATTCCCTAAGCCCCGGACCTGTCGATTTTGGTCAAAAATGAAAATTTCAAAAGTGCCCCAATTTCTGCTTTAAACTTTAGGTACTATCCCAAAATGTATCACTGAGGTGACAGAAGTTGATTTCGGAGCATCATTTTTGAACAGGAGCTTCTACCATTTTGTGGCATATGAGAAATTCCCTAAGCCCCGGACCTGTCGATTTTGGTCAAAAATGGAAATTTCAAAAGTGCCCCAGTTTCTGCTTTAAACTTTAGGTACTATCCCAAAATGTATCACTGAGGTGACAGAAGTTGATTTCGGAGCATCATTTTTGAACAGGAGCTTCAACCGTTTTGTGGCATATGAGAAATTCCCTAAGCCCCGGACCTGTCGATTTTGGTCAAAAATGAAAATTTCAAAAGTGCCCCAGTTTCTGCTTTAAACTTTAGGTACTATCCCAAAATGTATCACTGAGGTGACAGAAGTTGATTTCGGAGCATCATTTTTGAACAGGAGCTTCAACCGTTTTGTGGCATATGAGAAATTCCCTAAGCCCCGGACCTGTCGATTTTGGTCAAAAATGAAAATTTCAAAAGTGCCCCAATTTCTGCTTTAAACTTTAGGTGCTATCCCAAAATGTATCACTGAGGTGACAGAAGTTGATTTCGGAGCATCATTTTTGAACAGGAGCTTCTACCGTTTTGTGGCATATGAGAAATTCCCTAAGCCCCGGACCTGTCGATTTTGGTCAAAAATGAAAATTTCAAAAGTGCCCCAATTTCTGCTTTAAACTTTAGGTACTATCCCAAAATGTATCACTGAGGTGACAGAAGTTGATTTCGGAGCATCATTTTTGAACAGGAGCTTCTACCGTTTTGTGGCATATGAGAAATTCCCTAAGCCCAGGACCTGTCGATTTTGGTCAAAAATGAAAATTTCAAAAGTGCCCCAATTTCTGCTTTAAACTTTAGGTGCTATCCCAAAATGTATCACTGAGGTGACAGAAGTTGATTTCGGAGCATCATTTTTGAACAGGAGCTTCTACCGTTTTGTGGCATATGAGAAATTCCCTAAGCCCCGGACCTGTCGATTTTGTTCAAAAATTAAAATTTCAAAAGTGCCCCAATTTCTGCTTTAAACTTTAGGTACTATCCCAAAATGTATCACTGAGGTGACAGAAGTTGATTTCGGAGCATCATTTTTGAACAGGAGCTTCTACCGTTTTGTGGCATATGAGAAATTCCCTAAGCACCGGACCTGTCGATTTTGTTCAAAAATGAAAATTTCAAAAGTGCCCCAATTTCTGCTTTAAACTTTAGGTACTATCCCAAAATGTATCACTGAGGTGACAGAAGTTGATTTCGGAGCATCATTTTTGAACAGGAGCTTCTACCGTTTTGTGGCATATGAGAAATTCCCTAAGCCCCGGACCTGTCGATTTTGGTCAAAAATGAAAATTTCAAAAGTGCCCCAATTTCTGCTTTAAACTTTAGGTACTATCCCAAAATGTATCACTGAGGTGACAGAAGTTGATTTCGGAGCATCATTTTTGAACAGGAGCTTCTACCGTTTTGTGGCATATGAGAAATTCCCTAAGCCCCGGACCTGTCGATTTTGGTCAAAAAAGAAAATTTCAAAAGTGCCCCAATTTCTGCTTTAAACTTTAGGTGCTATCCCAAAATGTATCACTGAGGTGACAGAAGTTGATTTCGGAGCATCATTTTTGAACAGGAGCTTCTACCGTTTTGTGGCATATGAGAAATTCCCTAAGCACCGGACCTGTCGATTTTGGTCAAAAATGAAAATTTCAAAAGTGCCCCAATTTCTGCTTTAAACTTTAGGTACTATCCCAAAATGTATCACTGAGGTGACAGAAGTTGATTTCGGAGCATCATTTTTGAACAGGAGCTTCTACCGTTTTGTGGCATATGAGAAATTCCCTAAGCCCCGGACCTGTCGATTTTGGTCAAAAATGAAAATTTCAAAAGTGCCCCAATTTCTGCTTTAAACTTTAGGTACTATCCCAAAATGTATCACTGAGGTGACAGAAGTTGATTTCGGAGCATCATTTTTGAACAGGAGCTTCTACCGTTTTGTGGCATATGAGAAATTCCCTAAGCCCCGGACCTGTCGATTTTGGTCAAAAATGAAAATTTCAAAAGTGCCCCAATTTCTGCTTTAAACTTTAGGTGCTGTCCCAAAATGTATCACTGAGGTGACAGAAGTTGATTTCGGAGCATCATTTTTGAACAGGAGCTTCTACCGTTTTGTGGCATATGAGAAATTCCCTAAGCCCCGGACCTGTCGATTTTGTTCAAAAATGAAAATTTCAAAAGTGCCCCAATTTCTGCTTTAAACTTTAGGTACTATCCCAAAATGTATCACTGAGGTGACAGAAGTTGATTTCGGAGCATCATTTTTGAACAGGAGCTTCTACCGTTTTGTGGCATATGAGAAATTCCCTAAGCCCCGGACCTGTCGATTTTGGTCAAAAATGAAAATTTCAAAAGTGCCCCAATTTCTGCTTTAAACTTTAGGTACTATCCCAAAATGTATCACTGAGGTGACAGAAGTTGATTTCGGAGCATCATTTTTGAACAGGAGCTTCAACCGTTTTGTGGCATATGAGAAATTCCCTAAGCCCCGGACCTGTCGATTTTGGTCAAAAATGAAAATTTCAAAAGTGCCCCAATTTCTGCTTTAAACTTTAGGTACTATCCCAAAATGTATCACTGAGGTGACAGAAGTTGATTTCGGAGCATCATTTTTGAACAGGAGCTTCAACCGTTTTGTGGCATATGAGAAATTCCCTAAGCCCCGGACCTGCCGATTTTGGTCAAAAATGAAAATTTCAAAAGTGCCCCAATTTCTGCTTTAAACTTTAGGTACTATCCCAAAATGTATCACTGAGGTGACAGAAGTTGATTTCGGAGCATCATTTTTGAACAGGAGCTTCTACCGTTTTGTGGCATATGAGAAATTCCCTAAGCCCCGGACCTGTCGATTTTGGTCAAAAAAGAAAATTTCAAAAGTGCCCCAATTTCTGCTTTAAACTTTAGGTGCTATCCCAAAATGTATCACTGAGGTGACAGAAGTTGATTTCGGAGCATCATTTTTGAACAGGAGCTTCTACCGTTTTGTGGCATATGAGAAATTCCCTAAGCACCGGACCTGTCGATTTTGGTCAAAAATGAAAATTTCAAAAGTGCCCCAATTTCTGCTTTAAACTTTAGGTACTATCCCAAAATGTATCACTGAGGTGACAGAAGTTGATTTCGGAGCATCATTTTTGAACAGGAGCTTCTACCGTTTTGTGGCATATGAGAAATTCCCTAAGCCCCGGACCTGTCGATTTTGGTCAAAAATGAAAATTTCAAAAGTGCCCCAATTTCTGCTTTAAACTTTAGGTACTATCCCAAAATGTATCACTGAGGTGACAGAAGTTGATTTCGGAGCATCATTTTTGAACAGGAGCTTCTACCGTTTTGTGGCATATGAGAAATTCCCTAAGCCCCGGACCTGTCGATTTTGGTCAAAAATGAAAATTTCAAAAGTGCCCCAATTTCTGCTTTAAACTTTAGGTGCTGTCCCAAAATGTATCACTGAGGTGACAGAAGTTGATTTCGGAGCATCATTTTTGAACAGGAGCTTCTACCGTTTTGTGGCATATGAGAAATTCCCTAAGCCCCGGACCTGTCGATTTTGTTCAAAAATGAAAATTTCAAAAGTGCCCCAATTTCTGCTTTAAACTTTAGGTACTATCCCAAAATGTATCACTGAGGTGACAGAAGTTGATTTCGGAGCATCATTTTTGAACAGGAGCTTCTACCGTTTTGTGGCATATGAGAAATTCCCTAAGCCCCGGACCTGTCGATTTTGGTCAAAAATGAAAATTTCAAAAGTGCCCCAATTTCTGCTTTAAACTTTAGGTACTATCCCAAAATGTATCACTGAGGTGACAGAAGTTGATTTCGGAGCATCATTTTTGAACAGGAGCTTCAACCGTTTTGTGGCATATGAGAAATTCCCTAAGCCCCGGACCTGTCGATTTTGGTCAAAAATGAAAATTTCAAAAGTGCCCCAATTTCTGCTTTAAACTTTAGGTACTATCCCAAAATGTATCACTGAGGTGACAGAAGTTGATTTCGGAGCATCATTTTTGAACAGGAGCTTCTACCGTTTTGTGGCATATGAGAAATTCCCTAAGCCCCGGACCTGTCGATTTTGGTCAAAAATGAAAATTTCAAAAGTGCCCCAATTTCTGCTTTAAACTTTAGGTACTATCCCAAAATGTATCACTGAGGTGACAGAAGTTGATTTCGGAGCATCATTTTTGAACAGGAGCTTCAACCGTTTTGTGGCATATGAGAAATTCCCTAAGCCCCGGACCTGTCGATTTTGGTCAAAAATGAAAATTTCAAAAGTGCCCCAATTTCTGCTTTAAACTTTAGGTACTATCCCAAAATGTATCACTGAGGTGACAGAAGTTGATTTCGGAGCATCATTTTTGAACAGGAGCTTCAACCGTTTTGTGGCATATGAGAAATTCCCTAAGCCCCGGACCTGCCGATTTTGGTCAAAAATGAAAATTTCAAAAGTGCCCCAATTTCTGCTTTAAACTTTAGGTACTATCCCAAAATGTATCACTGAGGTGACAGAAGTTGATTTCGGAGCATCATTTTTGAACAGGAGCTTCTACCGTTTTGTGGCATATGAGAAATTCCCTAAGCCCCAGACCTGTCGATTTTGGTCAAAAATGAAAATTTCAAAAGTGCCCCAATTTCTGCTTTAAACTTTAGGTACTATCCCAAAATGTATCACTGAGGTGACAGAAGTTCATTTCGGAGCATCATTTTTTAAAAGGAGCTTCAACCGTTTTGTGGCATATGAGAAATTTCCTAAGCCCCGGACCTGTCGATTTTGGTCAAAAATGAAAATTTCAAAAGTGCCCCAATTTCTGCTTTAAACTTTAGGTACTATCCCAAAATGTATCACTGAGGTGACAGAAGTTGATTTCGGAGCATCATTTTTGAACAGGAGCTTCTACCGTTTTGTGGCATATGAGAAATTCCCTAAGCACCGGACCTGTCGATTTTGGTCAAAAATGAAAATTTCAAAAGTGCCCCAATTTCTGCTTTAAACTTTAGGTACTATCCCAAAATGTATCACTGAGGTGACAGAAGTTGATTTCGGAGCATCATTTTTGAACAGGAGCTTCTACCGTTTTGTGGCATATGAGAAATTCCCTAAGCCCCGGACCTGTCGATTTTGGTCAAAAATGAAAATTTCAAAAGTGCCCCAATTTCTGCTTTAAACTTTAGGTACTATCCCAAAATGTATCACTGAGGTGACAGAAGTTGATTTCGGAGCATCATTTTTGAACAGGAGCTTCTACCGTTTTGTGGCATATGAGAAATTCCCTAAGCCCCGGACCTGTCGATTTTGGTCAAAAATGAAAATTTCAAAAGTGCCCCAATTTCTGCTTTAAACTTTAGGTGCTATCCCAAAATGTATCACTGAGGTGACAGAAGTTGATTTCGGAGCATCATTTTTGAACAGGAGCTTCTACCGTTTTGTGGCATATGAGAAATTCCCTAAGCCCCGGACCTGTCGATTTTGGTCAAAAATGAAAATTTCAAAAGTGCCCCAATTTCTGCTTTAAACTTTAGGTACTATCCCAAAATGTATCACTGAGGTGACAGAAGTTGATTTCGGAGCATCATTTTTGAACAGGAGCTTCTACCGTTTTGTGGCATATGAGAAATTCCCTAAGCCCCGGACCTGTCGATTTTGGTCAAAAATGAAAATTTCAAAAGTGCCCCAATTTCTGCTTTAAACTTTAGGTACTATCCCAAAATGTATCACTGAGGTGACAGAAGTTGATTTCGGAGCATCATTTTTGAACAGGAGCTTCTACCGTTTTGTGGCATATGAGAAATTCCCTAAGCCCCGGACCTGTCGATTTTGTTCAAAAATGAAAATTTCAAAAGTGCCCCAATTTCTGCTTTAAACTTTAGGTACTATCCCAAAATGTATCACTGAGGTGACAGAAGTTGATTTCGGAGCATCATTTTTGAACAGGAGCTTCTACCGTTTTGTGGCATATGAGAAATTCCCTAAGCACCGGACCTGTCGATTTTGGTCAAAAATGAAAATTTCAAAAGTGCCCCAATTTCTGCTTTAAACTTTAGGTACTATCCCAAAATGTATCACTGAGGTGACAGAAGTTGATTTCGGAGCATCATTTTTGAACAGGAGCTTCTACCGTTTTGTGGCATATGAGAAATTCCCTAAGCCCCGGACCTGTCGATTTTGGTCAAAAATGAAAATTTCAAAAGTGCCCCAATTTCTGCTTTAAACTTTAGGTACTATCCCAAAATGTATCACTGAGGTGACAGAAGTTGATTTCGGAGCATCATTTTTGAACAGGAGCTTCTACCGTTTTGTGGCATATGAGAAATTCCCTAAGCCCCGGACCTATCGATTTTGGTCAAAAATGAAAATTTCAAAAGTGCCCCAATTTCTGCTTTAAACTTTAGGTGCTATCCCAAAATGTATCACTGAGGTGACAGAAGTTGATTTCGGAGCATCATTTTTGAACAGGAGCTTCTACCGTTTTGTGGCATATGAGAAATTCCCTAAGCCCCGGACCTGTCGATTTTGTTCAAAAATGAAAATTTCAAAAGTGCCCCAATTTCTGCTTTAAACTTTAGGTACTATCCCAAAATGTATCACTGAGGTGACAGAAGTTGATTTCGGAGCATCATTTTTGAACAGGAGCTTCAACCGTTTTGTGGCATATGAGAAATTCCCTAAGCCCCGGACCTGTCGATTTTGGTCAAAAATGAAAATTTCAAAAGTGCCCCAATTTCTGCTTTAAACTTTAGGTACTATCCCAAAATGTATCACTGAGGTGACAGAAGTTGATTTCGGAGCATCATTTTTGAACAGGAGCTTCTACCGTTTTGTGGCATATGAGAAATTCCCTAAGCCCCGGACCTGTCGATTTTGGTCAAAAATGAAAATTTCAAAAGTGCCCCAATTTCTGCTTTAAACTTTAGGTGCTATCCCAAAATGTATCACTGAGGTGACAGAAGTTGATTTCGGAGCATCATTTTTGAACAGGAGCTTCTACCGTTTTGTGGCATATGAGAAATTCCCTAAGCCCCGGACCTGTCGATTTTGTTCAAAAATGAAAATTTCAAAAGTGCCCCAATTTCTGCTTTAAACTTTAGGTACTATCCCAAAATGTATCACTGAGGTGACAGAAGTTGATTTCGGAGCATCATTTTTGAACAGGAGCTTCTACCGTTTTGTGGCATATGAGAAATTCCCTAAGCCCCGGACCTGTCGATTTTGGTCAAAAATGAAAATTTCAAAAGTGCCCCAATTTCTGCTTTAAACTTTAGGTGCTATCCCAAAATGTATCACTGAGGTGACAGAAGTTGATTTCGGAGCATCATTTTTGAACAGGAGCTTCTACCGTTTTGTGGCATATGAGAAATTCCCTAAGCCCCGGACCTGTCGATTTTGTTCAAAAATGAAAATTTCAAAAGTGCCCCAATTTCTGCTTTAAACTTTAGGTACTATCCCAAAATGTATCACTGAGGTGACAGAAGTTGATTTCGGAGCATCATTTTTGAACAGGAGCTTCTACCGTTTTGTGGCATATGAGAAATTCCCTAAGCCCCGGACCTGTCGATTTTGGTCAAAAATGAAAATTTCAAAAGTGCCCCAATTTCTGCTTTAAACTTTAGGTACTATCCCAAAATGTATCACTGAGGTGACAGAAGTTGATTTCGGAGCATCATTTTTGAACAGGAGCTTCTACCGTTTTGTGGCATATGAGAAATTCCCTAAGCCCCGGACCTGTCAATTTTGGTCAAAAATGAAAATTTCAAAAGTGCCCCAATTTCTGCTTTAAACTTTAGGTGCTATCCCAAAATGTATCACTGAGGTGACAGAAGTTGATTTCGGAGCATCATTTTTGAACAGGAGCTTCTACCGTTTTGTGGCATATGAGAAATTCCCTAAGCCCCGGACCTGTCGATTTTGTTCAAAAATGAAAATTTCAAAAGTGCCCCAATTTCTGCTTTAAACTTTAGGTACTATCCCAAAATGTATCACTGAGGTGACAGAAGTTGATTTCGGAGCATCATTTTTGAACAGGAGCTTCAACCGTTTTGTGGCATATGAGAAATTCCCTAAGCCCCGGACCTGTCGATTTTGGTCAAAAATGAAAATTTCAAAAGT
Organism: Pseudophryne corroboree; assembly: GCF_028390025.1. Lineage (NCBI taxonomy): Eukaryota > Metazoa > Chordata > Amphibia > Anura > Myobatrachidae > Pseudophryne > Pseudophryne corroboree. The sequence goes on along the minus strand of NW_026968901.1, from coordinate 50,488 downwards.
GCCCCAATTTCTGCTTTAAACTTTAGGTACTATCCCAAAATGTATCACTGAGGTGACAGAAGTTGATTTCGGAGCATCATTTTTGAACAGGAGCTTCAACCGTTTTGTGGCATATGAGAAATTCCCTAAGCCCCGGACCTGTCGATTTTGGTCAAAAATGAAAATTTCAAAAGTGCCCCAATTTCTGCTTTAAACTTTAGGTACTATCCCAAAATGTATCACTGAGGTGACAGAAGTTGATTTCGGAGCATCATTTTTGAACAGGAGCTTCAACCGTTTTGTGGCATATGAGAAATTCCCTAAGCCCCGGACCTGTCGATTTTGGTCAAAAATGAAAATTTCAAAAGTGCCCCAGTTTCTGCTTTAAACTTTAGGTACTATCCCAAAATGTATCACTGAGGTGACAGAAGTTGATTTCGGAGCATCATTTTTGAACAGGAGCTTCAACCGTTTTGTGGCATATGAGAAATTCCCTAAGCCCCGGACCTGTCGATTTTGGTCAAAAATGAAAATTTCAAAAGTGCCCCAATTTCTGCTTTAAACTTTAGGTACTATCCCAAAATGTATCACTGAGGTGACTGAAGTTGATTTCGGAGCATCATTTTTGAACAGGAGCTTCTACCGTTTTGTGGCATATGAGAAATTCCCTAAGCCCCGGACCTGTCGATTTTGGTCAAAAATGAAAATTTCAAAAGTGCCCCAATTTCTGCTTTAAACTTTAGGTACTATCCCAAAATGTATCACTGAGGTGACAGAAGTTGATTTCGGAGCATCATTTTTGAACAGGAGCTTCTACCGTTTTGAGGCATATGAGAAATTCCCTAAGCCCCGGACCTGTCGATTTTGGTCAAAAATGAAAATTTCAAAAGTGCCCCAATTTCTGCTTTAAACTTTAGGTACTATCCCAAAATGTATCACTGAGGTGACAGAAGTTGATTTCGGAGCATCATTTTTGAACAGGAGCTTCTACCGTTTTGTGGCATATGAGAAATTCCCTAAGCCCCGGACCTGTCGATTTTGGTCAAAAATGAAAATTTCAAAAGTGCCCCAATTTCTGCTTTAAACTTTAGGTACTATCCCAAAATGTATCACTGAGGTGACAGAAGTTGATTTCGGAGCATCATTTTTGAACAGGAGCTTCTACCGTTTTGTGGCATATGAGAAATTCCCTAAGCCCCGGACCTGTCGATTTTGGTCAAAAATGAAAATTTCAAAAGTGCCCCAATTTCTGCTTTAAACTTTAGGTACTATCCCAAAATGTATCACTGAGGTGACAGAAGTTGATTTCGGAGCATCATTTTTGAACAGGAGCTTCTACCGTTTTGTGGCATATGAGAAATTCCCTAAGCCCCGGACCTGTCGATTTTGGTCAAAAATGAAAATTTCAAAAGTGCCCCAATTTCTGCTTTAAACTTTAGGTACTATCCCAAAATGTATCACTGAGGTGACAGAAGTTGATTTCGGAGCATCATTTTTGAACAGGAGCTTCAACCGTTTTGTGGTATATGAGAAATTCCCTAAGCCCCGGACCTGTCGATTTTGGTCAAAAATGAAAATTTCAAAAGTGCCCCAATTTCTGCTTTAAACTTTAGGTACTATCCCAAAATGTATCACTGAGGTGACAGAAGTTGATTTCGGAGCATCATTTTTGAACAGGAGCTTCAACCATTTTGTGGCATATGAGAAATTCCCTAAGCCCCGGACCTGTCGATTTTGGTCAAAAATGGAAATTTCAAAAGTGCCCCAATTTCTGCTTTAAACTTTAGGTACTATCCCAAAATGTATCACTGAGGTGACAGAAGTTGATTTCGGAGCATCATTTTTGAACAGGAGCTTCAACCGTTTTGTGGCATATGAGAAATTCCCTAAGCCCCGGACCTGTCGATTTTGGTCAAAAATGAAAATTTCAAAAGTGCCCCAATTTCTGCTTTACACTTTAGGTACTATCCCAAAATGTATCACTGAGGTGACAGAAGTTGATTTCGGAGCATCATTTTTGAACAGGAGCTTCTACCGTTTTGTGGCATATGAGAAATTCCCTAAGCCCCGGACCTGTCGATTTTGGTCAAAAATGAAAATTTAAAAAGTGTCCCCAATTTCTGCTTTAAACTTTAGGTACTATCCCAAAATGTATCACTGAGGTGACAGAAGTTGATTTCGGAGCATCATTTTTGAACAGGAGCTTCAACCGTTTTGTGGCATATGAGAAATTCCCTAAGCCCCGGACCTGTCGATTTTGGTCAAAAATGAAAATTTCAAAAGTGCCCCAATTTCTGCTTTAAACTTTAGGTACTATCCCAAAATGTATCACTGAGGTGACAGAAGTTGATTTCGGAGCATCATTTTTGATCAGGAGCTTCTACCGTTTTGTGGCATATGAGAAATTCCCTAAGCCCCGGACCTGTCGATTTTGGTCAAAAATGAAAATTTCAAAAGTGCCCCAATTTCTGCTTTAAACTTTAGGTACTATCCCAAAATGTATCACTGAGGTGACAGAAGTTGATTTCGGAGCATCATTTTTGAACAGGAGCTTCAACCGTTTTGTGGCATATGAGAAATTCCCTAAGCCCCGGACCTGTCGATTTTGGTCAAAAATGAAAATTTCAAAAGTGCCCCAGTTTCTGCTTTAAACTTTAGGTACTATCCCAAAATGTATCACTGAGGTGACAGAAGTTGATTTCGGAGCATCATTTTTGAACAGGATCTTCAACCGTTTTGTGGCATATGAGAAATTCCCTAAGCCCCGGACCTGTCGATTTTGGTCAAAAATGAAAATTTCAAAAGTGCCCCAATTTCTGCTTTAAACTTTAGGTACTATCCCAAAATGTATCACTGAGGTGACAGAAGTTGATTTCGGAGCATCATTTTTGAACAGGAGCTTCAACCGTTTTGTGGCATATGAGAAATTCCCTAAGCCCCGGACCTGTCGATTTTGGTCAAAAATGAAAATTTCAAAAGTGCCCCAATTTCTGCTTTAAACTTTAGGTACTATCCCAAAATGTATCACTGAGGTGACAGAAGTTGATTTCGGAGCATCATTTTTGAACAGGAGCTTCTACCATTTTGTGGCATATGAGAAATTCCCTAAGCCCCGGACCTGTCGATTTTGGTCAAAAATGAAAATTTCAAAAGTGCCCCAATTTCTGCTTTAAACTTTAGGTACTATCCCAAAATGTATCACTGAGGTGACAGAAGTTGATTTCGGAGCATCATTTTTTAACAGGAGCTTCTACCGTTTTGTGGCATATGAGAAATTCCCTAAGCCCCGGACCTGTCGATTTTGGTCAAAAATGAAAATTTCAAAAGTGCCCCAGTTTCTGCTTTAAACTTTAGGTACTATCCCAAAATGTATCACTGAGGTGACAGAAGTTGATTTCGGAGCATCATTTTTGAACAGGAGCTTTAACCGTTTTGTGGCATATGAGAAATTCCCTAAGCCCCGGACCTGTCGATTTTGGTCAAAAATGGAAATTTCAAAAGTGCCCCAGTTTCTGCTTTAAACTTTAGGTACTATCCCAAAATGTATCACTGAGGTGACAGAAGTTGATTTCGGAGCATCATTTTTGAACAGGAGCTTCAACCGTTTTGTGGCATATGAGAAATTCCCTAAGCCCCGGACCTGTCGATTTTGGTCAAAAACGAAAATTTCAAAAGTGCCCCAATTTCTGCTTTAAACTTTAGGTACTATCCCAAAATGTATCACTGAGGTGACAGAAGTTGATTTCGGAGCATCATTTTTGAACAGGAGCTTCAACCGTTTTGTGGCATATGAGAAATTCCCTAAGCCCCGGACCTGCCGATTTTGGTCAAAAATGAAAATTTCAAAAGTGCCCCAATTTCTGCTTTAAACTTTAGGTACTATCCCAAAATGTATCACTGAGGTGACAGAAGTTGATTTCGGAGCATCATTTTTGAACAGGAGCTTCAACCGTTTTGTGGCATATGAGAAATTCCCTAAGCCCCAGACCTGTCGATTTTGGTCAAAAATGAAAATTTCAAAAGTGCCCCAATTTCTGCTTTAAACTTTAGGTACTATCCCAAAATGTATCACTGAGGTGACAGAAGTTCATTTCGGAGCATCATTTTTTAAAAGGAGCTTCAACCGTTTTGTGGCATATGAGAAATTTCCTAAGCCCCGGACCTGTCGATTTTGGTCAAAAATGAAAATTTCAAAAGTGCCCCAGTTTCTGCTTTAAACTTTAGGTACTATCCCAAAATGTATCACTGAGATGACAGAAGTTGATTTCGGAGCATCATTTTTGAACAGGAGCTTCAACCGTTTTGTGGCATATGAGAAATTCCCTAAGCCCCGGACCTGTCGATTTTGGTCAAAAATGAAAATTTCAAAAGTGCCCCAATTTCTGCTTTAAACTTTAGGTACTATCCCAAAATGTATCATTGAGGTGACAGAAGTTGATTTCGGAGCATCATTTTTGAACAGGAGCTTCAACCGTTTTGTGGCATATGAGAAATTCAATAAGCCCCGGACCTGTCGATTTTGGTCAAAAATGAAAATTTCAAAAGTGCCCCAATTTCTGCTTTAAACTTTAGGTACTATCCCAAAATGTATCACTGAGGTGACAGAAGTTGATTTCGAAGCATCATTTTTGAACAGGAGCTTCTACCGTTTTGTGGCATATGAGAAATTCCCTAAGCCCCGGACCTGTCGATTTTGGTCAAAAATGAAAATTTCAAAAGTGCCCCAATTTCTGCTTTAAACTTTAGGTACTATCCCAAAATGTATCACTGAGGTGACAGAAGTTGATTTCGGAGCATCATTTTTGAACAGGAGCTTCTACCGTTTTGTGGCATATGAGAAATTCCCTAAGCCCCGGACCTGTCGATTTTGGTCAAAAATGAAAATTTCAAAAGTGCCCCAATTTCTGCTTTAAACTTTAGGTACTATCCCAAAATGTATCACTGAGGTGACAGAAGTTGATTTCGGAGCATCATTTTTGAACAGGAGCTTCTACCGTTTTGTGGCATATGAGAAATTCCCTAAGCCCCGGACCTGTCGATTTTGGTCAAAAATGAAAATTTCAAAAGTGCCCCTATTTCTGCTTTAAACTTTAGGTACTATCCCAAAATGTATCACTGAGGTGACAGAAGTTGATTTCGGAGCATCATTTTTGAACAGGAGCTTTAACCGTTTTGTGGCATATGAGAAATTCCCTAAGCCCCGGACCTGTCGATTTTGGTCAAAAATGGAAATTTCAAAAGTGCCCCAGTTTCTGCTTTAAACTTTAGGTACTATCCCAAAATGTATCACTGAGGTGACAGAAGTTGATTTCGGAGCATCATTTTTGAACAGGAGCTTCAACCGTTTTGTGGCATATGAGAAATTCCCTAAGCCCCGGACCTGTCGATTTTGGTCAAAAATGAAAATTTCAAAAGTGCCCCAATTTCTGCTTTAAACTTTAGGTACTATCCCAAAATGTATCACTGAGGTGACAGAAGTTGATTTCGGAGCATCATTTTTGAACAGGAGCTTCTACCGTTTTGTGGCATATGAGAAATTCCCTAAGCACCGGACCTGTCGATTTTGGTCAAAAATGAAAATTTCAAAAGTGCCCCAATTTCTGCTTTAAACTTTAGGTACTATCCCAAAATGTATCACTGAGGTGACAGAAGTTGATTTCGGAGCATCATTTTTGAACAGGAGCTTCTACCGTTTTGTGGCATATGAGAAATTCCCTAAGCCCCGGACCTGTCGATTTTGGTCAAAAATGAAAATTTCAAAAGTGCCCCAATTTCTGCTTTAAACTTTAGGTACTATCCCAAAATGTATCACTGAGGTGACAGAAGTTGATTTCGGAGCATCATTTTTGAACAGGAGCTTCTACCGTTTTGTGGCATATGAGAAATTCCCTAAGCCCCGGACCTGTCGATTTTGGTCAAAAATGAAAATTTCAAAAGTGCCCCAATTTCTGCTTTAAACTTTAGGTGCTATCCCAAAATGTATCACTGAGGTGACAGAAGTTGATTTCGGAGCATCATTTTTGAACAGGAGCTTCTACCGTTTTGTGGCATATGAGAAATTCCCTAAGCCCCGGACCTGTCGATTTTGGTCAAAAATGAAAATTTCAAAAGTGCCCCAATTTCTGCTTTAAACTTTAGGTACTATCCCAAAATGTATCACTGAGGTGACAGAAGTTGATTTCGGAGCATCATTTTTGAACAGGAGCTTCTACCGTTTTGTGGCATATGAGAAATTCCCTAAGCCCCGGACCTGTCGATTTTGGTCAAAAATGAAAATTTCAAAAGTGCCCCAATTTCTGCTTTAAACTTTAGGTACTATCCCAAAATGTATCACTGAGGTGACAGAAGTTGATTTCGGAGCATCATTTTTGAACAGGAGCTTCTACCGTTTTGTGGCATATGAGAAATTCCCTAAGCCCCGGACCTGTCGATTTTGTTCAAAAATGAAAATTTCAAAAGTGCCCCAATTTCTGCTTTAAACTTTAGGTACTATCCCAAAATGTATCACTGAGGTGACAGAAGTTGATTTCGGAGCATCATTTTTGAACAGGAGCTTCTACCGTTTTGTGGCATATGAGAAATTCCCTAAGCACCGGACCTGTCGATTTTGGTCAAAAATGAAAATTTCAAAAGTGCCCCAATTTCTGCTTTAAACTTTAGGTACTATCCCAAAATGTATCACTGAGGTGACAGAAGTTGATTTCGGAGCATCATTTTTGAACAGGAGCTTCTACCGTTTTGTGGCATATGAGAAATTCCCTAAGCCCCGGACCTGTCGATTTTGGTCAAAAATGAAAATTTCAAAAGTGCCCCAATTTCTGCTTTAAACTTTAGGTACTATCCCAAAATGTATCACTGAGGTGACAGAAGTTGATTTCGGAGCATCATTTTTGAACAGGAGCTTCTACCGTTTTGTGGCATATGAGAAATTCCCTAAGCCCCGGACCTATCGATTTTGGTCAAAAATGAAAATTTCAAAAGTGCCCCAATTTCTGCTTTAAACTTTAGGTGCTATCCCAAAATGTATCACTGAGGTGACAGAAGTTGATTTCGGAGCATCATTTTTGAACAGGAGCTTCTACCGTTTTGTGGCATATGAGAAATTCCCTAAGCCCCGGACCTGTCGATTTTGTTCAAAAATGAAAATTTCAAAAGTGCCCCAATTTCTGCTTTAAACTTTAGGTACTATCCCAAAATGTATCACTGAGGTGACAGAAGTTGATTTCGGAGCATCATTTTTGAACAGGAGCTTCAACCGTTTTGTGGCATATGAGAAATTCCCTAAGCCCCGGACCTGTCGATTTTGGTCAAAAATGAAAATTTCAAAAGTGCCCCAATTTCTGCTTTAAACTTTAGGTACTATCCCAAAATGTATCACTGAGGTGACAGAAGTTGATTTCGGAGCATCATTTTTGAACAGGAGCTTCTACCGTTTTGTGGCATATGAGAAATTCCCTAAGCCCCGGACCTGTCGATTTTGGTCAAAAATGAAAATTTCAAAAGTGCCCCAATTTCTGCTTTAAACTTTAGGTGCTATCCCAAAATGTATCACTGAGGTGACAGAAGTTGATTTCGGAGCATCATTTTTGAACAGGAGCTTCTACCGTTTTGTGGCATATGAGAAATTCCCTAAGCCCCGGACCTGTCGATTTTGTTCAAAAATGAAAATTTCAAAAGTGCCCCAATTTCTGCTTTAAACTTTAGGTACTATCCCAAAATGTATCACTGAGGTGACAGAAGTTGATTTCGGAGCATCATTTTTGAACAGGAGCTTCTACCGTTTTGTGGCATATGAGAAATTCCCTAAGCCCCGGACCTGTCGATTTTGGTCAAAAATGAAAATTTCAAAAGTGCCCCAATTTCTGCTTTAAACTTTAGGTGCTATCCCAAAATGTATCACTGAGGTGACAGAAGTTGATTTCGGAGCATCATTTTTGAACAGGAGCTTCTACCGTTTTGTGGCATATGAGAAATTCCCTAAGCCCCGGACCTGTCGATTTTGTTCAAAAATGAAAATTTCAAAAGTGCCCCAATTTCTGCTTTAAACTTTAGGTACTATCCCAAAATGTATCACTGAGGTGACAGAAGTTGATTTCGGAGCATCATTTTTGAACAGGAGCTTCTACCGTTTTGTGGCATATGAGAAATTCCCTAAGCACCGGACCTGTCGATTTTGGTCAAAAATGAAAATTTCAAAAGTGCCCCAATTTCTGCTTTAAACTTTAGGTACTATCCCAAAATGTATCACTGAGGTGACAGAAGTTGATTTCGGAGCATCATTTTTGAACAGGAGCTTCTACCGTTTTGTGGCATATGAGAAATTCCCTAAGCCCCGGACCTGTCGATTTTGGTCAAAAATGAAAATTTCAAAAGTGCCCCAATTTCTGCTTTAAACTTTAGGTACTATCCCAAAATGTATCACTGAGGTGACAGAAGTTGATTTCGGAGCATCATTTTTGAACAGGAGCTTCTACCGTTTTGTGGCATATGAGAAATTCCCTAAGCCCCGGACCTGTCAATTTTGGTCAAAAATGAAAATTTCAAAAGTGCCCCAATTTCTGCTTTAAACTTTAGGTGCTATCCCAAAATGTATCACTGAGGTGACAGAAGTTGATTTCGGAGCATCATTTTTGAACAGGAGCTTCTACCGTTTTGTGGCATATGAGAAATTCCCTAAGCCCCGGACCTGTCGATTTTGTTCAAAAATGAAAATTTCAAAAGTGCCCCAATTTCTGCTTTAAACTTTAGGTACTATCCCAAAATGTATCACTGAGGTGACAGAAGTTGATTTCGGAGCATCATTTTTGAACAGGAGCTTCAACCGTTTTGTGGCATATGAGAAATTCCCTAAGCCCCGGACCTGTCGATTTTGGTCAAAAATGAAAATTTCAAAAGTGCCCCAATTTCTGCTTTAAACTTTAGGTACTATCCCAAAATGTATCACTGAGGTGACAGAAGTTGATTTCGGAGCATCATTTTTGAACAGGAGCTTCAACCGTTTTGTGGCATATGAGAAATTCCCTAAGCCCCGGACCTGTCGATTTTGGTCAAAAATGAAAATTTCAAAAGTGCCCCAATTTCTGCTTTAAACTTTAGGTACTATCCCAAAATGTATCACTGAGGTGACAGAAGTTGATTTCGGAGCATCATTTTTGAACAGGAGCTTCAACCGTTTTGTGGCATATGAGAAATTCCCTAAGCCCCGGACCTGTCGATTTTGGTCAAAAATGAAAATTTCAAAAGTGCCCCAGTTTCTGCTTTAAACTTTAGGTACTATCCCAAAATGTATCACTGAGGTGACAGAAGTTGATTTCGGAGCATCATTTTTGAACAGGAGCTTCAACCGTTTTGTGGCATATGAGAAATTCCCTAAGCCCCGGACCTGTCGATTTTGGTCAAAAATGAAAATTTCAAAAGTGCCCCAATTTCTGCTTTAAACTTTAGGTACTATCCCAAAATGTATCACTGAGGTGACAGAAGTTGATTTCGGAGCATCATTTTTGAACAGGAGCTTCTACCGTTTTGTGGCATATGAGAAATTCCCTAAGCCCCGGACCTGTCGATTTTGGTCAAAAATGAAAATTTCAAAAGTGCCCCAATTTCTGCTTTAAACTTTAGGTACTATCCCAAAATGTATCACTGAGGTGACAGAAGTTGATTTCGGAGCATCATTTTTGAACAGGAGCTTCTACCGTTTTGTGGCATATGAGAAATTCCCTAAGCCCCGGACCTGTCGATTTTGGTCAAAAATGAAAATTTCAAAAGTGCCCCAATTTCTGCTTTAAACTTTAGGTACTATCCCAAAATGTATCACTGAGGTGACAGAAGTTGATTTCGGAGCATCATTTTTGAACAGGAGCTTCTACCGTTTTGTGGCATATGAGAAATTCCCTAAGCCCCGGACCTGTCGATTTTGGTCAAAAATGAAAATTTCAAAAGTGCCCCAATTTCTGCTTTAAACTTTAGGTACTATCCCAAAATGTATCACTGAGGTGACAGAAGTTGATTTCGGAGCATCATTTTTGAACAGGAGCTTCAACCGTTTTGTGGTATATGAGAAATTCCCTAAGCCCCGGACCTGTCGATTTTGGTCAAAAATGAAAATTTCAAAAGTGCCCCAATTTCTGCTTTAAACTTTAGGTACTATCCCAAAATGTATCACTGAGGTGACAGAAGTTGATTTCGGAGCATCATTTTTGAACAGGAGCTTCAACCATTTTGTGGCATATGAGAAATTCCCTAAGCCCCGGACCTGTCGATTTTGGTCAAAAATGGAAATTTCAAAAGTGCCCCAATTTCTGCTTTAAACTTTAGGTACTATCCCAAAATGTATCACTGAGGTGACAGAAGTTGATTTCGGAGCATCATTTTTGAACAGGAGCTTCAACCGTTTTGTGGCATATGAGAAATTCCCTAAGCCCCGGACCTGTCGATTTTGGTCAAAAATGAAAATTTCAAAAGTGCCCCAATTTCTGCTTTACACTTTAGGTACTATCCCAAAATGTATCACTGAGGTGACAGAAGTTGATTTCGGAGCATCATTTTTGAACAGGAGCTTCTACCGTTTTGTGGCATATGAGAAATTCCCTAAGCCCCGGACCTGTCGATTTTGGTCAAAAATGAAAATTTAAAAAGTGTCCCCAATTTCTGCTTTAAACTTTAGATACTATCCCAAAATGTATCACTGAGGTGACAGAAGTTGATTTCGGAGCATCATTTTTGAACAGGAGCTTCAACCGTTTTGTGGCATATGAGAAATTCCCTAAGCCCCGGACCTGTCGATTTTGGTCAAAAATGAAAATTTCAAAAGTGCCCCAATTTCTGCTTTAAACTTTAGGTACTATCCCAAAATGTATCACTGAGGTGACAGAAGTTGATTTCGGAGCATCATTTTTGATCAGGAGCTTCTACCGTTTTGTGGCATATGAGAAATTCCCTAAGCCCCGGACCTGTCGATTTTGGTCAAAAATGAAAATTTCAAAAGTGCCCCAATTTCTGCTTTAAACTTTAGGTACTATCCCAAAATGTATCACTGAGGTGACAGAAGTTGATTTCGGAGCATCATTTTTGAACAGGAGCTTCAACCGTTTTGTGGCATATGAGAAATTCCCTAAGCCCCGGACCTGTCGATTTTGGTCAAAAATGAAAATTTCAAAAGTGCCCCAGTTTCTGCTTTAAACTTTAGGTACTATCCCAAAATGTATCACTGAGGTGACAGAAGTTGATTTCGGAGCATCATTTTTGAACAGGATCTTCAACCGTTTTGTGGCATATGAGAAATTCCCTAATCCCCGGACCTGTCGATTTTGGTCAAAAATGAAAATTTCAAAAGTGCCCCAATTTCTGCTTTAAACTTTAGGTACTATCCCAAAATGTATCACTGAGGTGACAGAAGTTGATTTCGGAGCATCATTTTTGAACAGGAGCTTCAACCGTTTTGTGGCATATGAGAAATTCCCTAAGCCCCGGACCTGTCGATTTTGGTCAAAAATGAAAATTTCAAAAGTGCCCCAATTTCTGCTTTAAACTTTAGGTACTATCCCAAAATGTATCACTGAGGTGACAGAAGTTGATTTCGGAGCATCATTTTTGAACAGGAGCTTCTACCATTTTGTGGCATATGAGAAATTCCCTAAGCCCCGGACCTGTCGATTTTGGTCAAAAATGAAAATTTCAAAAGTGCCCCAATTTCTGCTTTAAACTTTAGGTACTATCCCAAAATGTATCACTGAGGTGACAGAAGTTGATTTCGGAGCATCATTTTTTAACAGGAGCTTCTACCGTTTTGTGGCATATGAGAAATTCCCTAAGCCCCGGACCTGTCGATTTTGGTCAAAAATGAAAATTTCAAAAGTGCCCCAGTTTCTGCTTTAAACTTTAGGTACTATCCCAAAATGTATCACTGAGGTGACAGAAGTTGATTTCGGAGCATCATTTTTGAACAGGAGCTTTAACCGTTTTGTGGCATATGAGAAATTCCCTAAGCCCCGGACCTGTCGATTTTGGTCAAAAATGGAAATTTCAAAAGTGCCCCAGTTTCTGCTTTAAACTTTAGGTACTATCCCAAAATGTATCACTGAGGTGACAGAAGTTGATTTCGGAGCATCATTTTTGAACAGGAGCTTCAACCGTTTTGTGGCATATGAGAAATTCCCTAAGCCCCGGACCTGTCGATTTTGGTCAAAAACGAAAATTTCAAAAGTGCCCCAATTTCTGCTTTAAACTTTAGGTACTATCCCAAAATGTATCACTGAGGTGACAGAAGTTGATTTCGGAGCATCATTTTTGAACAGGAGCTTCAACCGTTTTGTGGCATATGAGAAATTCCCTAAGCCCCGGACCTGCCGATTTTGGTCAAAAATGAAAATTTCAAAAGTGCCCCAATTTCTGCTTTAAACTTTAGGTACTATCCCAAAATGTATCACTGAGGTGACAGAAGTTGATTTCGGAGCATCATTTTTGAACAGGAGCTTCAACCGTTTTGTGGCATATGAGAAATTCCCTAAGCCCCAGACCTGTCGATTTTGGTCAAAAATGAAAATTTCAAAAGTGCCCCAATTTCTGCTTTAAACTTTAGGTACTATCCCAAAATGTATCACTGAGGTGACAGAAGTTCATTTCGGAGCATCATTTTTTAAAAGGAGCTTCAACCGTTTTGTGGCATATGAGAAATTTCCTAAGCCCCGGACCTGTCGATTTTGGTCAAAAATGAAAATTTCAAAAGTGCCCCAGTTTCTGCTTTAAACTTTAGGTACTATCCCAAAATGTATCACTGAGATGACAGAAGTTGATTTCGGAGCATCATTTTTGAACAGGAGCTTCAACCGTTTTGTGGCATATGAGAAATTCCCTAAGCCCCGGACCTGTCGATTTTGGTCAAAAATGAAAATTTCAAAAGTGCCCCAATTTCTGCTTTAAACTTTAGGTACTATCCCAAAATGTATCATTGAGGTGACAGAAGTTGATTTCGGAGCATCATTTTTGAACAGGAGCTTCAACCGTTTTGTGGCATATGAGAAATTCAATAAGCCCCGGACCTGTCGATTTTGGTCAAAAATGAAAATTTCAAAAGTGCCCCAATTTCTGCTTTAAACTTTAGGTACTATCCCAAAATGTATCACTGAGGTGACAGAAGTTGATTTCGAAGCATCATTTTTGAACAGGAGCTTCTACCGTTTTGTGGCATATGAGAAATTCCCTAAGCCCCGGACCTGTCGATTTTGGTCAAAAATGAAAATTTCAAAAGTGCCCCAATTTCTGCTTTAAACTTTAGGTACTATCCCAAAATGTATCACTGAGGTGACAGAAGTTGATTTCGGAGCATCATTTTTGAACAGGAGCTTCTACCGTTTTGTGGCATATGAGAAATTCCCTAAGCCCCGGACCTGTCGATTTTGGTCAAAAATGAAAATTTCAAAAGTGCCCCAATTTCTGCTTTAAACTTTAGGTACTATCCCAAAATGTATCACTGAGGTGACAGAAGTTGATTTCGGAGCATCATTTTTGAACAGGAGCTTCTACCGTTTTGTGGCATATGAGAAATTCCCTAAGCCCCGGACCTGTCGATTTTGGTCAAAAATGAAAATTTCAAAAGTGCCCCTATTTCTGCTTTAAACTTTAGGTACTATCCCAAAATGTATCACTGAGGTGACAGAAGTTGATTTCGGAGCATCATTTTTGAACAGGAGCTTTAACCGTTTTGTGGCATATGAGAAATTCCCTAAGCCCCGGACCTGTCGATTTTGGTCAAAAATGGAAATTTCAAAAGTGCCCCAGTTTCTGCTTTAAACTTTAGGTACTATCCCAAAATGTATCACTGAGGTGACAGAAGTTGATTTCGGAGCATCATTTTTGAACAGGAGCTTCAACCGTTTTGTGGCATATGAGAAATTCCCTAAGCCCCGGACCTGTCGATTTTGGTCAAAAATGAAAATTTCAAAAGTGCCCCAATTTCTGCTTTAAACTTTAGGTACTATCCCAAAATGTATCACTGAGGTGACAGAAGTTGATTTCGGAGCATCATTTTTGAACAGGAGCTTCAACCGTTTTGTGGCATATGAGAAATTCCCTAAGCCCCGGACCTGCCGATTTTGGTCAAAAATGAAAATTTCAAAAGTGCCCCAATTTCTGCTTTAAACTTTAGGTACTATCCCAAAATGTATCACTGAGGTGACAGAAGTTGATTTCGGAGCATCATTTTTGAACAGGAGCTTCAACCGTTTTGTGGCATATGAGAAATTCCCTAAGCCCCAGACCTGTCGATTTTGGTCAAAAATGAAAATTTCAAAAGTGCCCCAATTTCTGCTTTAAACTTTAGGTACTATCCCAAAATGTATCACTGAGGTGACAGAAGTTCATTTCGGAGCATCATTTTTTAAAAGGAGCTTCAACCGTTTTGTGGCATATGAGAAATTTCCTAAGCCCCGGACCTGTCGATTTTGGTCAAAAATGAAAATTTCAAAAGTGCCCCAGTTTCTGCTTTAAACTTTAGGTACTATCCCAAAATGTATCACTGAGATGACAGAAGTTGATTTCGGAGCATCATTTTTGAACAGGAGCTTCAACCGTTTTGTGGCATATGAGAAATTCCCTAAGCCCCGGACCTGTCGATTTTGGTCAAAAATGAAAATTTCAAAAGTGCCCCAATTTCTGCTTTACACTTTAGGTACTATCCCAAAATGTATCACTGAGGTGACAGAAGTTGATTTCGGAGCATCATTTTTGAACAGGAGCTTCTACCGTTTTGTGGCATATGAGAAATTCCCTAAGCCCCGGACCTGTCGATTTTGGTCAAAAATGAAAATTTAAAAAGTGTCCCCAATTTCTGCTTTAAACTTTAGGTACTATCCCAAAATGTATCACTGAGGTGACAGAAGTTGATTTCGGAGCATCATTTTTGAACAGGAGCTTCAACCGTTTTGTGGCATATGAGAAATTCCCTAAGCCCCGGACCTGTCGATTTTGGTCAAAAATGAAAATTTCAAAAGTGCCCCAATTTCTGCTTTAAACTTTAGGTACTATCCCAAAATGTATCACTGAGGTGACAGAAGTTGATTTCGGAGCATCATTTTTGATCAGGAGCTTCTACCGTTTTGTGGCATATGAGAAATTCCCTAAGCCCCGGACCTGTCGATTTTGGTCAAAAATGAAAATTTCAAAAGTGCCCCAATTTCTGCTTTAAACTTTAGGTACTATCCCAAAATGTATCACTGAGGTGACAGAAGTTGATTTCGGAGCATCATTTTTGAACAGGAGCTTCAACCGTTTTGTGGCATATGAGAAATTCCCTAAGCCCCGGACCTGTCGATTTTGGTCAAAAATGAAAATTTCAAAAGTGCCCCAGTTTCTGCTTTAAACTTTAGGTACTATCCCAAAATGTATCACTGAGGTGACAGAAGTTGATTTCGGAGCATCATTTTTGAACAGGATCTTCAACCGTTTTGTGGCATATGAGAAATTCCCTAAGCCCCGGACCTGTCGATTTTGGTCAAAAATGAAAATTTCAAAAGTGCCCCAATTTCTGCTTTAAACTTTAGGTACTATCCCAAAATGTATCACTGAGGTGACAGAAGTTGATTTCGGAGCATCATTTTTGAACAGGAGCTTCAACCGTTTTGTGGCATATGAGAAATTCCCTAAGCCCCGGACCTGTCGATTTTGGTCAAAAATGAAAATTTCAAAAGTGCCCCAATTTCTGCTTTAAACTTTAGGTACTATCCCAAAATGTATCACTGAGGTGACAGAAGTTGATTTCGGAGCATCATTTTTGAACAGGAGCTTCTACCATTTTGTGGCATATGAGAAATTCCCTAAGCCCCGGACCTGTCGATTTTGGTCAAAAATGAAAATTTCAAAAGTGCCCCAATTTCTGCTTTAAACTTTAGGTACTATCCCAAAATGTATCACTGAGGTGACAGAAGTTGATTTCGGAGCATCATTTTTTAACAGGAGCTTCTACCGTTTTGTGGCATATGAGAAATTCCCTAAGCCCCGGACCTGTCGATTTTGGTCAAAAATGAAAATTTCAAAAGTGCCCCAGTTTCTGCTTTAAACTTTAGGTACTATCCCAAAATGTATCACTGAGGTGACAGAAGTTGATTTCGGAGCATCATTTTTGAACAGGAGCTTTAACCGTTTTGTGGCATATGAGAAATTCCCTAAGCCCCGGACCTGTCGATTTTGGTCAAAAATGGAAATTTCAAAAGTGCCCCAGTTTCTGCTTTAAACTTTAGGTACTATCCCAAAATGTATCACTGAGGTGACAGAAGTTGATTTCGGAGCATCATTTTTGAACAGGAGCTTCAACCGTTTTGTGGCATATGAGAAATTCCCTAAGCCCCGGACCTGTCGATTTTGGTCAAAAACGAAAATTTCAAAAGTGCCCCAATTTCTGCTTTAAACTTTAGGTACTATCCCAAAATGTATCACTGAGGTGACAGAAGTTGATTTCGGAGCATCATTTTTGAACAGGAGCTTCAACCGTTTTGTGGCATATGAGAAATTCCCTAAGCCCCGGACCTGCCGATTTTGGTCAAAAATGAAAATTTCAAAAGTGCCCCAATTTCTGCTTTAAACTTTAGGTACTATCCCAAAATGTATCACTGAGGTGACAGAAGTTGATTTCGGAGCATCATTTTTGAACAGGAGCTTCAACCGTTTTGTGGCATATGAGAAATTCCCTAAGCCCCAGACCTGTCGATTTTGGTCAAAAATGAAAATTTCAAAAGTGCCCCAATTTCTGCTTTAAACTTTAGGTACTATCCCAAAATGTATCACTGAGGTGACAGAAGTTCATTTCGGAGCATCATTTTTTAAAAGGAGCTTCAACCGTTTTGTGGCATATGAGAAATTTCCTAAGCCCCGGACCTGTCGATTTTGGTCAAAAATGAAAATTTCAAAAGTGCCCCAGTTTCTGCTTTAAACTTTAGGTACTATCCCAAAATGTATCACTGAGATGACAGAAGTTGATTTCGGAGCATCATTTTTGAACAGGAGCTTCAACCGTTTTGTGGCATATGAGAAATTCCCTAAGCCCCGGACCTGTCGATTTTGGTCAAAAATGAAAATTTCAAAAGTGCCCCAATTTCTGCTTTAAACTTTAGGTACTATCCCAAAATGTATCATTGAGGTGACAGAAGTTGATTTCGGAGCATCATTTTTGAACAGGAGCTTCAACCGTTTTGTGGCATATGAGAAATTCAATAAGCCCCGGACCTGTCGATTTTGGTCAAAAATGAAAATTTCAAAAGTGCCCCAATTTCTGCTTTAAACTTTAGGTACTATCCCAAAATGTATCACTGAGGTGACAGAAGTTGATTTCGAAGCATCATTTTTGAACAGGAGCTTCTACCGTTTTGTGGCATATGAGAAATTCCCTAAGCCCCGGACCTGTCGATTTTGGTCAAAAATGAAAATTTCAAAAGTGCCCCAATTTCTGCTTTAAACTTTAGGTACTATCCCAAAATGTATCACTGAGGTGACAGAAGTTGATTTCGGAGCATCATTTTTGAACAGGAGCTTCTACCGTTTTGTGGCATATGAGAAATTCCCTAAGCCCCGGACCTGTCGATTTTGGTCAAAAATGAAAATTTCAAAAGTGCCCCAATTTCTGCTTTAAACTTTAGGTACTATCCCAAAATGTATCACTGAGGTGACAGAAGTTGATTTCGGAGCATCATTTTTGAACAGGAGCTTCTACCGTTTTGTGGCATATGAGAAATTCCCTAAGCCCCGGACCTGTCGATTTTGGTCAAAAATGAAAATTTCAAAAGTGCCCCTATTTCTGCTTTAAACTTTAGGTACTATCCCAAAATGTATCACTGAGGTGACAGAAGTTGATTTCGGAGCATCATTTTTGAACAGGAGCTTTAACCGTTTTGTGGCATATGAGAAATTCCCTAAGCCCCGGACCTGTCGATTTTGGTCAAAAATGGAAATTTCAAAAGTGCCCCAGTTTCTGCTTTAAACTTTAGGTACTATCCCAAAATGTATCACTGAGGTGACAGAAGTTGATTTCGGAGCATCATTTTTGAACAGGAGCTTCAACCGTTTTGTGGCATATGAGAAATTCCCTAAGCCCCGGACCTGTCGATTTTGGTCAAAAATGAAAATTTCAAAAGTGCCCCAATTTCTGCTTTAAACTTTAGGTACTATCCCAAAATGTATCACTGAGGTGACAGAAGTTGATTTCGGAGCATCATTTTTGAACAGGAGCTTCAACCGTTTTGTGGCATATGAGAAATTCCCTAAGCCCCGGACCTGCCGATTTTGGTCAAAAATGAAAATTTCAAAAGTGCCCCAATTTCTGCTTTAAACTTTAGGTACTATCCCAAAATGTATCACTGAGGTGACAGAAGTTGATTTCGGAGCATCATTTTTGAACAGGAGCTTCAACCGTTTTGTGGCATATGAGAAATTCCCTAAGCCCCAGACCTGTCGATTTTGGTCAAAAATGAAAATTTCAAAAGTGCCCCAATTTCTGCTTTAAACTTTAGGTACTATCCCAAAATGTATCACTGAGGTGACAGAAGTTCATTTCGGAGCATCATTTTTTAAAAGGAGCTTCAACCGTTTTGTGGCATATGAGAAATTTCCTAAGCCCCGGACCTGTCGATTTTGGTCAAAAATGAAAATTTCAAAAGTGCCCCAGTTTCTGCTTTAAACTTTAGGTACTATCCCAAAATGTATCACTGAGGTGACAGAAGTTGATTTCGGAGCATCATTTTTGAACAGGAGCTTCAACCGTTTTGTGGCATATGAGAAATTCCCTAAGCCCCGGACCTGTCGATTTTGGTCAAAAATGAAAATTTCAAAAGTGCCCCAATTTCTGCTTTAAACTTTAGGTACTATCCCAAAATGTATCACTGAGGTGACAGAAGTTGATTTCGGAGCATCATTTTTGAACAGGAGCTTCTACCATTTTGTGGCATATGAGAAATTCCCTAAGCCCCGGACCTGTCGATTTTGGTCAAAAATGAAAATTTCAAAAGTGCCCCAATTTCTGCTTTAAACTTTAGGTACTATCCCAAAATGTATCACTGAGGTGACAGAAGTTGATTTCGGAGCATCATTTTTTAACAGGAGCTTCTACCGTTTTGTGGCATATGAGAAATTCCCTAAGCCCCGGACCTGTCGATTTTGGTCAAAAATGAAAATTTCAAAAGTGCCCCAGTTTCTGCTTTAAACTTTAGGTACTATCCCAAAATGTATCACTGAGGTGACAGAAGTTGATTTCGGAGCATCATTTTTGAACAGGAGCTTTAACCGTTTTGTGGCATATGAGAAATTCCCTAAGCCCCGGACCTGTCGATTTTGGTCAAAAATGGAAATTTCAAAAGTGCCCCAGTTTCTGCTTTAAACTTTAGGTACTATCCCAAAATGTATCACTGAGGTGACAGAAGTTGATTTCGGAGCATCATTTTTGAACAGGAGCTTCAACCGTTTTGTGGCATATGAGAAATTCCCTAAGCCCCGGACCTGTCGATTTTGGTCAAAAACGAAAATTTCAAAAGTGCCCCAATTTCTGCTTTAAACTTTAGGTACTATCCCAAAATGTATCACTGAGGTGACAGAAGTTGATTTCGGAGCATCATTTTTGAACAGGAGCTTCAACCGTTTTGTGGCATATGAGAAATTCCCTAAGCCCCGGACCTGCCGATTTTGGTCAAAAATGAAAATTTCAAAAGTGCCCCAATTTCTGCTTTAAACTTTAGGTACTATCCCAAAATGTATCACTGAGGTGACAGAAGTTGATTTCGGAGCATCATTTTTGAACAGGAGCTTCAACCGTTTTGTGGCATATGAGAAATTCCCTAAGCCCCAGACCTGTCGATTTTGGTCAAAAATGAAAATTTCAAAAGTGCCCCAATTTCTGCTTTAAACTTTAGGTACTATCCCAAAATGTATCACTGAGGTGACAGAAGTTCATTTCGGAGCATCATTTTTTAAAAGGAGCTTCAACCGTTTTGTGGCATATGAGAAATTTCCTAAGCCCCGGACCTGTCGATTTTGGTCAAAAATGAAAATTTCAAAAGTGCCCCAGTTTCTGCTTTAAACTTTAGGTACTATCCCAAAATGTATCACTGAGATGACAGAAGTTGATTTCGGAGCATCATTTTTGAACAGGAGCTTCTACCGTTTTGTGGCATATGAGAAATTCCCTAAGCCCCGGACCTGTCGATTTTGGTCAAAAATGAAAATTTCAAAAGTGCCCCTATTTCTGCTTTAAACTTTAGGTACTATCCCAAAATGTATCACTGAGGTGACAGAAGTTGATTTCGGAGCATCATTTTTGAACAGGAGCTTTAACCGTTTTGTGGCATATGAGAAATTCCCTAAGCCCCGGACCTGTCGATTTTGGTCAAAAATGGAAATTTCAAAAGTGCCCCAGTTTCTGCTTTAAACTTTAGGTACTATCCCAAAATGTATCACTGAGGTGACAGAAGTTGATTTCGGAGCATCATTTTTGAACAGGAGCTTCAACCGTTTTGTGGCATATGAGAAATTCCCTAAGCCCCGGACCTGTCGATTTTGGTCAAAAATGAAAATTTCAAAAGTGCCCCAATTTCTGCTTTAAACTTTAGGTACTATCCCAAAATGTATCACTGAGGTGACAGAAGTTGATTTCGGAGCATCATTTTTGAACAGGAGCTTCAACCGTTTTGTGGCATATGAGAAATTCCCTAAGCCCCGGACCTGCCGATTTTGGTCAAAAATGAAAATTTCAAAAGTGCCCCAATTTCTGCTTTAAACTTTAGGTACTATCCCAAAATGTATCACTGAGGTGACAGAAGTTGATTTCGGAGCATCATTTTTGAACAGGAGCTTCAACCGTTTTGTGGCATATGAGAAATTCCCTAAGCCCCAGACCTGTCGATTTTGGTCAAAAATGAAAATTTCAAAAGTGCCCCAATTTCTGCTTTAAACTTTAGGTACTATCCCAAAATGTATCACTGAGGTGACAGAAGTTCATTTCGGAGCATCATTTTTTAAAAGGAGCTTCAACCGTTTTGTGGCATATGAGAAATTTCCTAAGCCCCGGACCTGTCGATTTTGGTCAAAAATGAAAATTTCAAAAGTGCCCCAGTTTCTGCTTTAAACTTTAGGTACTATCCCAAAATGTATCACTGAGATGACAGAAGTTGATTTCGGAGCATCATTTTTGAACAGGAGCTTCAACCGTTTTGTGGCATATGAGAAATTCCCTAAGCCCCGGACCTGTCGATTTTGGTCAAAAATGAAAATTTCAAAAGTGCCCCAATTTCTGCTTTAAACTTTAGGTACTATCCCAAAATGTATCACTGAGGTGACAGAAGTTGATTTCGGAGCATCATTTTTGAACAGGAGCTTCAACCGTTTTGTGGCATATGAGAAATTCCCTAAGCCCCGGACCTGTCGATTTTGGTCAAAAATGAAAATTTCAAAAGTGCCCCAATTTCTGCTTTAAACTTTAGGTACTATCCCAAAATGTATCACTGAGGTGACAGAAGTTGATTTTGGAGCATCATTTTTTAAAAGGAGCTTCAACCGTTTTGTGGCATATGATAAATTCCCTAAGCCCCGGACCTGTCGATTTTGGTCAAAAATGAAAATTTCAAAAGTGCCCCAGTTTCTGCTTTAAACTTTAGGTACTATCCCAAAATGTATCACTGAGATGACAGAAGTTGATTTCAGAGCATCATTTTTGAACAGGAGCTTCAACCGTTTTGTGGCATATGAGAAATTCCCTAAGCCCCGGACCTGTCGATTTTGGTCAAAAATGAAAATTTCAAAAGTGCCCCAATTTCTGCTTTAAACTTTAGGTACTATCCCAAAATGTATCACTGAGGTGACAGAAGTTCATTTCGGAGCATCATTTTTTAAAAGGAGCTTCAACCGTTTTGTGGCATATGAGAAATTTCCTAAGCCCCGGACCTGTCGATTTTGGTCAAAAATGAAAATTTCAAAAGTGCCCCAGTTTCTGCTTTAAACTTTAGGTACTATCCCAAAATGTATCACTGAGATGACAGAAGTTGATTTCGGAGCATCATTTTTGAACAGGAGCTTCAACCGTTTTGTGGCATATGAGAAATTCCCTAAGCCCCGGACCTGTCGATTTTGGTCAAAAATGAAAATTTCAAAAGTGCCCCAATTTCTGCTTTAAACTTTAGGTACTATCCCAAAATGTATCACTGAGGTGACAGAAGTTGATTTCGGAGCATCATTTTTGAACAGGAGCTTCAACCGTTTTGTGGCATATGAGAAATTCCCTAAGCCCCGGACCTGTCGATTTTGGTCAAAAATGAAAATTTCAAAAGTGCCCCAATTTCTGCTTTAAACTTTAGGTACTATCCCAAAATGTATCACTGAGGTGACAGAAGTTGATTTCGGAGCATAATTTTTGAACAGGAGTTTCAACCGTTTTGTGGCATATGAGAAATTCCCTAAGCCCCGGACCTGTCGATTTTGGTCAAAAATGAAAATTTCAAAAGTGCCCCAGTTTCTGCTTTAAACTTTAGGTACTATCCCAAAATGTATCACTGAGGTGACAGAAGTTGATTTCGGAGCATCATTTTTGAACAGGAGCTTCAACCGTTTTGTGGCATATGAGAAATTCCCTAAGCCCCGGACCTGTCGATTTTGGTCAAAAATGAAAATTTCAAAAGTGCCCCAATTTCTGCTTTAAACTTTAGGTACTATCCCAAAATGTATCACTGAGGTGACAGAAGTTGATTTCGAAGCATCATTTTTGAACAGGAGCTTCTACCGTTTTGTGGCATATGAGAAATTCCCTAAGCCCCGGACCTGTCGATTTTGGTCAAAAATGAAAATTTCAAAAGTGCCCCAATTTCTGCTTTAAACTTTAGGTACTATCCCAAAATGTATCACTGAGGTGACAGAAGTTGATTTCGGAGCATCATTTTTGAACAGGAGCTTCTACCGTTTTGTGGCATATGAGAAATTCCCTAAGCCCTGGATCTGTCGATTTTGGTCAAAAATGAAAATTTCAAAAGTGCCCCAATTTCTGCTTTAAACTTTAGGTACTATCCCAAAATGTATCACTGAGGTGACAGAAGTTGATTTCGGAACATCATTTTTGAACAGGAGCTTTAACCGTTTTGTGGCATATGAGAAATTCCCTAAGCCCCGGACCTGTCGATTTTGGTCAAAAATGGAAATTTCAAAAGTGCCCCAGTTTCTGCTTTAAACTTTAGGTACTATCCCAAAATGTATCACTGAGGTGACAGAAGTTGATTTCGGAGCATCATTTTTGAACAGGAGCTTCAACCGTTTTGTGGCATATGAGAAATTCCCTAAGCCCCGGACCTGTCGATTTTGGTCAAAAATGAAAATTTCAAAAGTGCCCCAATTTCTGCTTTAAACTTTAGGTACTATCCCAAAATGTATCACTGAGGTGACAGAAGTTCATTTCGGAGCATCATTTTTTAAAAGGAGCTTCAACCGTTTTGTGGCATATGAGAAATTTCCTAAGCCCCGGACCTGTCGATTTTGGTCAAAAATGAAAATTTCAAAAGTGCCCCAGTTTCTGCTTTAAACTTTAGGTACTATCCCAAAATGTATCACTGAGATGACAGAAGTTGATTTCGGAGCATCATTTTTGAACAGGAGCTTCAACCGTTTTGTGGCATATGAGAAATTCCCTAAGCCCCGGACCTGTCGATTTTGGTCAAAAATGAAAATTTCAAAAGTGCCCCAATTTCTGCTTTAAACTTTAGGTACTATCCCAAAATGTATCACTGAGGTGACAGAAGTTGATTTCGGAGCATCATTTTTGAACAGGAGCTTCAACCGTTTTGTGGCATATGAGAAATTCCCTAAGCCCCGGACCTGTCGATTTTGGTCAAAAATGAAAATTTCAAAAGTGCCCCAATTTCTGCTTTAAACTTTAGGTACTATCCCAAAATGTATCACTGAGGTGACAGAAGTTGATTTCGGAGCATAATTTTTGAACAGGAGTTTCAACCGTTTTGTGGCATATGAGAAATTCCCTAAGCCCCGGACCTGTCGATTTTGGTCAAAAATGAAAATTTCAAAAGTGCCCCAGTTTCTGCTTTAAACTTTAGGTACTATCCCAAAATGTATCACTGAGGTGACAGAAGTTGATTTCGGAGCATCATTTTTGAACAGGAGCTTCAACCGTTTTGTGGCATATGAGAAATTCCCTAAGCCCCGGACCTGTCGATTTTGGTCAAAAATGAAAATTTCAAAAGTGCCCCAATTTCTGCTTTAAACTTTAGGTACTATCCCAAAATGTATCACTGAGGTGACAGAAGTTGATTTCGAAGCATCATTTTTGAACAGGAGCTTCTACCGTTTTGTGGCATATGAGAAATTCCCTAAGCCCCGGACCTGTCGATTTTGGTCAAAAATGAAAATTTCAAAAGTGCCCCAATTTCTGCTTTAAACTTTAGGTACTATCCCAAAATGTATCACTGAGGTGACAGAAGTTGATTTCGGAGCATCATTTTTGAACAGGAGCTTCTACCGTTTTGTGGCATATGAGAAATTCCCTAAGCCCTGGATCTGTCGATTTTGGTCAAAAATGAAAATTTCAAAAGTGCCCCAATTTCTGCTTTAAACTTTAGGTACTATCCCAAAATGTATCACTGAGGTGACAGAAGTTGATTTCGGAACATCATTTTTGAACAGGAGCTTTAACCGTTTTGTGGCATATGAGAAATTCCCTAAGCCCCGGACCTGTCGATTTTGGTCAAAAATGGAAATTTCAAAAGTGCCCCAGTTTCTGCTTTAAACTTTAGGTACTATCCCAAAATGTATCACTGAGGTGACAGAAGTTGATTTCGGAGCATCATTTTTGAACAGGAGCTTCAACCGTTTTGTGGCATATGAGAAATTCCCTAAGCCCCGGACCTGTCGATTTTGGTCAAAAATGAAAATTTCAAAAGTGCCCCAATTTCTGCTTTAAACTTTAGGTACTATCCCAAAATGTATCACTGAGGTGACAGAAGTTGATTTCGGAGCATCATTTTTGAACAGGAGCTTCAACCGTTTTGTGGCATATGAGAAATTCCCTAAGCCCCGGACCTGCCGATTTTGGTCAAAAATGAAAATTTCAAAAGTGCCCCAATTTCTGCTTTAAACTTTAGGTACTATCCCAAAATGTATCACTGAGGTGACAGAAGTTGATTTCGGAGCATCATTTTTGAACAGGAGCTTCTACCGTTTTGTGGCATATGAGAAATTCCCTAAGCCCCAGACCTGTCGATTTTGGTCAAAAATGAAAATTTCAAAAGTGCCCCAATTTCTGCTTTAAACTTTAGGTACTATCCCAAAATGTATCACTGAGGTGACAGAAGTTGATTTCGGAGCATCATTTTTGAACAGGAGCTTCAACCGTTTTGTGGCATATGAGAAATTCCCTAAGCCCCGGACCTGTCGATTTTGGTCAAAAATGAAAATTTCAAAAGTGCCCCAGTTTCTGCTTTAAACTTTAGGTACTATCCCAAAATGTATCACTGAGATGACAGAAGTTGATTTCGGAGCATCATTTTTGAACAGGAGCTTCAACCGTTTTGTGGCATATGAGAAATTCCCTAAGCCCCGGACCTGTCGATTTTGGTCAAAAATGAAAATTTCAAAAGTGCCCCAATTTCTGCTTTAAACTTTAGGTACTATCCCAAAATGTATCACTGAGGTGACAGAAGTTGATTTCGTAGCATCATTTTTGAACAGGAGCTTCAACCGTTTTGTGGCATATGAGAAATTCCCTAAGCCCCGGACCTGTCGATTTTGGTCAAAAATGAAAATTTCAAAAGTGCCCCAATTTCTGCTTTAAACTTTAGGTACTATCCCAAAATGTATCACTGAGGTGACAGAAGTTGATTTTGGAGCATCATTTTTTAAAAGGAGCTTCAACCGTTTTGTGGCATATGATAAATTCCCTAAGCCCCGGACCTGTCGATTTTGGTCAAAAATGAAAATTTCAAAAGTGCCCCAGTTTCTGCTTTAAACTTTAGGTACTATCCCAAAATGTATCACTGAGATGACAGAAGTTGATTTCAGAGCATCATTTTTGAACAGGAGCTTCAACCGTTTTGTGGCATATGAGAAATTCCCTAAGCCCCGGACCTGTCGATTTTGGTCAAAAATGAAAATTTCAAAAGTGCCCCAATTTCTGCTTTAAACTTTAGGTACTATCCCAAAATGTATCACTGAGGTGACAGAAGTTCATTTCGGAGCATCATTTTTTAAAAGGAGCTTCAACCGTTTTGTGGCATATGAGAAATTTCCTAAGCCCCGGACCTGTCGATTTTGGTCAAAAATGAAAATTTCAAAAGTGCCCCAGTTTCTGCTTTAAACTTTAGGTACTATCCCAAAATGTATCACTGAGATGACAGAAGTTGATTTCGGAGCATCATTTTTGAACAGGAGCTTCAACCGTTTTGTGGCATATGAGAAATTCCCTAAGCCCCGGACCTGTCGATTTTGGTCAAAAATGAAAATTTCAAAAGTGCCCCAATTTCTGCTTTAAACTTTAGGTACTATCCCAAAATGTATCACTGAGGTGACAGAAGTTGATTTCGGAGCATCATTTTTGAACAGGAGCTTCAACCGTTTTGTGGCATATGAGAAATTCCCTAAGCCCCGGACCTGTCGATTTTGGTCAAAAATGAAAATTTCAAAAGTGCCCCAATTTCTGCTTTAAACTTTAGGTACTATCCCAAAATGTATCACTGAGGTGACAGAAGTTGATTTCGGAGCATAATTTTTGAACAGGAGTTTCAACCGTTTTGTGGCATATGAGAAATTCCCTAAGCCCCGGACCTGTCGATTTTGGTCAAAAATGAAAATTTCAAAAGTGCCCCAGTTTCTGCTTTAAACTTTAGGTACTATCCCAAAATGTATCACTGAGGTGACAGCAGTTGATTTCGGAGCTTCATTTTTGAACAGGAGCTTCAACCGTTTTGTGGCATATGAGAAATTCCCTAAGCCCCGGACCTGTCGATTTTGGTCAAAAATGAAAATTTCAAAAGTGCCCCAATTTCTGCTTTAAACTTTAGGTACTATCCCAAAATGTATCACTGAGGTGACAGAAGTTGATTTCGAAGCATCATTTTTGAACAGGAGCTTCTACCGTTTTGTGGCATATGAGAAATTCCCTAAGCCCCGGACCTGTCGATTTTGGTCAAAAATGAAAATTTCAAAAGTGCCCCAATTTCTGCTTTAAACTTTAGGTACTATCCCAAAATGTATCACTGAGGTGACAGAAGTTGATTTCGGAGCATCATTTTTGAACAGGAGCTTCTACCGTTTTGTGGCATATGAGAAATTCCCTAAGCCCTGGATCTGTCGATTTTGGTCAAAAATGAAAATTTCAAAAGTGCCCCAATTTCTGCTTTAAACTTTAGGTACTATCCCAAAATGTATCACTGAGGTGACAGAAGTTGATTTCGGAGCATCATTTTTGAACAGGAGCTTTAACCGTTTTGTGGCATATGAGAAATTCCCTAAGCCCCGGACCTGTCGATTTTGGTCAAAAATGGAAATTTCAAAAGTGCCCCAGTTTCTGCTTTAAACTTTAGGTACTATCCCAAAATGTATCACTGAGGTGACAGAAGTTGATTTCGGAGCATCATTTTTGAACAGGAGCTTCAACCGTTTTGTGGCATATGAGAAATTCCCTAAGCCCCGGACCTGTCGATTTTGGTCAAAAATGAAAATTTCAAAAGTGCCCCAATTTCTGCTTTAAACTTTAGGTACTATCCCAAAATGTATCACTGAGGTGACAGAAGTTGATTTCGGAGCATCATTTTTGAACAGGAGCTTCAACCGTTTTGTGGCATATGAGAAATTCCCTAAGCCCCAGACCTGTCGATTTTGGTCAAAAATGAAAATTTCAAAAGTGCCCCAATTTCTGCTTTAAACTTTAGGTACTATCCCAAAATGTATCACTGAGGTGACAGAAGTTGATTTCGGAGCATCATTTTTGAACAGGAGCTTCAACCGTTTTGTGGCATATGAGAAATTCCCTAAGCCCCGGACCTGTCGATTTTGGTCAAAAATGAAAATTTCAAAAGTGCCCCAATTTCTGCTTTAAACTTTAGGTACTATCCCAAAATGTATCACTGAGGTGACAGAAGTTGATTTCGGAGCATCATTTTTGAACAGGAGCTTCAACCGTTTTGTGGCATATGAGAAATTCCCTAAGCCCCGGACCTGCCGATTTTGGTCAAAAATGAAAATTTCAAAAGTGCCCCAATTTCTGCTTTAAACTTTAGGTACTATCCCAAAATGTATCACTGAGGTGACAGAAGTTGATTTCGGAGCATCATTTTTGAACAGGAGCTTCTACCGTTTTGTGGCATATGAGAAATTCCCTAAGCCCCAGACCTGTCGATTTTGGTCAAAAATGAAAATTTCAAAAGTGCCCCAATTTCTGCTTTAAACTTTAGGTACTATCCCAAAATGTATCACTGAGGTGACAGAAGTTAATTTCGGAGCATCATTTTTGAACAGGAGCTTCTACCGTTTTGTGGCATATGAGAAATTCCCTAAGCACCGGACCTGTCGATTTTGGTCAAAAATGAAAATTTCAAAAGTGCCCCAGTTTCTGCTTTAAACTTTAGGTACTATCCCAAAATGTATCACTGAGATGACAGAAGTTGATTTCGGAGCATCATTTTTGAACAGGAGCTTCAACCGTTTTGTGGCATATGAGAAATTCCCTAAGCCCCGGACCTGTCGATTTTGGTCAAAAATGAAAATTTCAAAAGTGCCCCAATTTCTGCTTTAAACTTTAGGTACTATCCCAAAATGTATCACTGAGGTGACAGAAGTTGATTTCGGAGCATCATTTTTGAACAGGAGCTTCAACCGTTTTGTGGCATATGAGAAATTCCCTAAGCCCCGGACCTGTCGATTTTGGTCAAAAATGAAAATTTCAAAAGTGCCCCAATTTCTGCTTTAAACTTTAGGTACTATCCCAAAATGTATCACTGAGGTGACAGAAGTTGATTTTGGAGCATCATTTTTTAAAAGGAGCTTCAACCGTTTTGTGGCATATGATAAATTCCCTAAGCCCCGGACCTGTCGATTTTGGTCAAAAATGAAAATTTCAAAAGTGCCCCAGTTTCTGCTTTAAACTTTAGGTACTATCCCAAAATGTATCACTGAGATGACAGAAGTTGATTTCAGAGCATCATTTTTGAACAGGAGCTTCAACCGTTTTGTGGCATATGAGAAATTCCCTAAGCCCCGGACCTGTCGATTTTGGTCAAAAATGAAAATTTCAAAAGTGCCCCAATTTCTGCTTTAAACTTTAGGTACTATCCCAAAATGTATCACTGAGGTGACAGAAGTTCATTTCGGAGCATCATTTTTTAAAAGGAGCTTCAACCGTTTTGTGGCATATGAGAAATTTCCTAAGCCCCGGACCTGTCGATTTTGGTCAAAAATGAAAATTTCAAAAGTGCCCCAGTTTCTGCTTTAAACTTTAGGTACTATCCCAAAATGTATCACTGAGATGACAGAAGTTGATTTCGGAGCATCATTTTTGAACAGGAGCTTCAACCGTTTTGTGGCATATGAGAAATTCCCTAAGCCCCGGACCTGTCGATTTTGGTCAAAAATGAAAATTTCAAAAGTGCCCCAATTTCTGCTTTAAACTTTAGGTACTATCCCAAAATGTATCACTGAGGTGACAGAAGTTGATTTCGGAGCATCATTTTTGAACAGGAGCTTCAACCGTTTTGTGGCATATGAGAAATTCCCTAAGCCCCGGACCTGTCGATTTTGGTCAAAAATGAAAATTTCAAAAGTGCCCCAATTTCTGCTTTAAACTTTAGGTACTATCCCAAAATGTATCACTGAGGTGACAGAAGTTGATTTCGGAGCATAATTTTTGAACAGGAGTTTCAACCGTTTTGTGGCATATGAGAAATTCCCTAAGCCCCGGACCTGTCGATTTTGGTCAAAAATGAAAATTTCAAAAGTGCCCCAGTTTCTGCTTTAAACTTTAGGTACTATCCCAAAATGTATCACTGAGGTGACAGAAGTTGATTTCGGAGCATCATTTTTGAACAGGAGCTTCAACCGTTTTGTGGCATATGAGAAATTCCCTAAGCCCCGGACCTGTCGATTTTGGTCAAAAATGAAAATTTCAAAAGTGCCCCAATTTCTGCTTTAAACTTTAGGTACTATCCCAAAATGTATCACTGAGGTGACAGAAGTTGATTTCGAAGCATCATTTTTGAACAGGAGCTTCTACCGTTTTGTGGCATATGAGAAATTCCCTAAGCCCCGGACCTGTCGATTTTGGTCAAAAATGAAAATTTCAAAAGTGCCCCAATTTCTGCTTTAAACTTTAGGTACTATCCCAAAATGTATCACTGAGGTGACAGAAGTTGATTTCGGAGCATCATTTTTGAACAGGAGCTTCTACCGTTTTGTGGCATATGAGAAATTCCCTAAGCCCTGGATCTGTCGATTTTGGTCAAAAATGAAAATTTCAAAAGTGCCCCAATTTCTGCTTTAAACTTTAGGTACTATCCCAAAATGTATCACTGAGGTGACAGAAGTTGATTTCGGAGCATCATTTTTGAACAGGAGCTTTAACCGTTTTGTGGCATATGAGAAATTCCCTAAGCCCCGGACCTGTCGATTTTGGTCAAAAATGGAAATTTCAAAAGTGCCCCAGTTTCTGCTTTAAACTTTAGGTACTATCCCAAAATGTATCACTGAGGTGACAGAAGTTGATTTCGGAGCATCATTTTTGAACAGGAGCTTCAACCGTTTTGTGGCATATGAGAAATTCCCTAAGCCCCGGACCTGTCGATTTTGGTCAAAAATGAAAATTTCAAAAGTGCCCCAATTTCTGCTTTAAACTTTAGGTACTATCCCAAAATGTATCACTGAGGTGACAGAAGTTGATTTCGGAGCATCATTTTTGAACAGGAGCTTCAACCGTTTTGTGGCATATGAGAAATTCCCTAAGCCCCAGACCTGTCGATTTTGGTCAAAAATGAAAATTTCAAAAGTGCCCCAATTTCTGCTTTAAACTTTAGGTACTATCCCAAAATGTATCACTGAGGTGACAGAAGTTGATTTCGGAGCATCATTTTTGAACAGGAGCTTCAACCGTTTTGTGGCATATGAGAAATTCCCTAAGCCCCGGACCTGTCGATTTTGGTCAAAAATGAAAATTTCAAAAGTGCCCCAATTTCTGCTTTAAACTTTAGGTACTATCCCAAAATGTATCACTGAGGTGACAGAAGTTGATTTCGGAGCATCATTTTTGAACAGGAGCTTCAACCGTTTTGTGGCATATGAGAAATTCCCTAAGCCCCAGACCTGTCGATTTTGGTCAAAAATGAAAATTTCAAAAGTGCCCCAATTTCTGCTTTAAACTTTAGGTACTATCCCAAAATGTATCACTGAGGTGACAGAAGTTAATTTCGGAGCATCATTTTTGAACAGGAGCTTCTACCGTTTTGTGGCATATGAGAAATTCCCTAAGCACCGGACCTGTCGATTTTGGTCAAAAATGAAAATTTCAAAAGTGCCCCAATTTCTGCTTTAAACTTTAGGAACTATCCCAAAATGTATCACTGAGGTGACAGAAGTTGATTTCGGAGCATCATTTTTGAACAGGAGCTTCAACCGTTTTGTGGCATATGAGAAATTCCCTAAGCCCCGGAACTGTCGATTTTGGTCAAAAATGAAAATTTCAAAAGTGCCCCAGTTTCTGCTTTAAACTTTAGGTACTATCCCAAAATGTATCACTGAGGTGACAGAAGTTGATTTCGGAGCATCATTTTTGAACAGGAGCTTCTACCGTTTTGTGGCATATGAGAAGTTCCCTAAGCCCCGGACCTGTCGATTTTGGTCAAAAATGAAAATTTCAAAAGTGCCCCAATTTCTGCTTTAAACTTTAGGTACTATCCCAAAATGTATCACTGAGGTGACAGAAGTTGATTTCGGAGCATCATTTTTTAACAGGAGCTTCAACCGTTTTGTGGCATATGAGAAATTCCCTAAGCCCCGGACCTGTCGATTTTGTTCAAAAATGAAAATTTCAAAAGTGCCCCAATTTCTGCTTTAAACTTTAGGTACTATCCCAAAATGTATCACTGAGGTGACAGAAGTTGATTTCGGAGCATCATTTTTGAACAGGAGCTTCTACCGTTTTGTGGCATATGAGAAATTCCCTAAGCACCGGACCTGTCGATTTTGGTCAAAAATGAAAATTTCAAAAGTGCCCCAATTTCTGCTTTAAACTTTAGGTACTATCCCAAAATGTATCACTGAGGTGACAGAAGTTGATTTCGGAGCATCATTTTTGAACAGGAGCTTCTACCGTTTTGTGGCATATGAGAAATTCCCTAAGCCCCGGACCTGTCGATTTTGGTCAAAAATGAAAATTTCAAAAGTGCCCCAATTTCTGCTTTAAACTTTAGGTACTATCCCAAAATGTATCACTGAGGTGACAGAAGTTGATTTCGGAGCATCATTTTTGAACAGGAGCTTCAACCGTTTTGTGGCATATGAGAAATTCCCTAAGCCCCGGACCTGTCGATTTTGGTCAAAAATGAAAATTTCAAAAGTGCCCCAATTTCTGCTTTAAACTTTAGGTACTATCCCAAAATGTATCACTGAGGTGACAGAAGTTGATTTCGGAGCATCATTTTGAACAGGAGCTTCAACCGTTTTGTGGCATATGAGAAATTCCCTAAGCCCCGGACCTGTCGATTTTGGTCAAAAATGAAAATTTCAAAAGTGCCCCAATTTCTGCTTTAAACTTTAGGTACTATCCCAAAATGTATCACTGAGGTGACAGAAGTTGATTTCGGAGCATCATTTTTGAACAGGAGCTTCAACCGTTTTGTGGCATATGAGAAATTCCCTAAGCCCCGGACCTGTCGATTTTGGTCAAAAATGAAAATTTCAAAAGTGCCCCAATTTCTGCTTTAAACTTTAGGTACTATCCCAAAATGTATCACTGAGGTGACAGAAGTTGATTTCGGAGCATCATTTTTGAACAGGAGCTTCAACCGTTTTGTGGCATATGAGAAATTCCCTAAGCCCCGGACCTGTCGATTTTGGTCAAAAATGAAAATTTCAAAAGTGCCCCAATTTCTGCTTTAAACTTTAGGTACTATCCCAAAATGTATCACTGAGGTGACAGAAGTTGATTTCGGAGCATCATTTTTGAACAGGAGCTTCAACCGTTTTGTGGCATATGAGAAATTCCCTAAGCCCCGGACCTGTCGATTTTGGTCAAAAATGAAAATTTCAAAAGTGCCCCAATTTCTGCTTTAAACTTTAGGTACTATCCCAAAATGTATCACTGAGGTGACAGAAGTTGATTTCGGAGCATCATTTTTGAACAGGAGCTTCAACCGTTTTGTGGCATATGAGAAATTCCCTAAGCCCCGGAACTGTCGATTTTGGTCAAAAATGAAAATTTCAAAAGTGCCCCAATTTCTGCTTTAAACTTTAGGTACTATCCCAAAATGTATCACTGAGGTGACAGAAGTTGATTTCGGAGCATCATTTTTGAACAGGAGCTTCAACCGTTTTGTGGCATATGAGAAATTCCCTAAGCCCCGGAACTGTCGATTTTGGTCAAAAATGAAAATTTCAAAAGTGCCCCAATTTCTGCTTTAAACTTTAGGTACTATCCCAAAATGTATCACTGAGGTGACAGAAGTTGATTTCGGAGCATAATTTTTGAACAGGAGTTTCAACCGTTTTGTGGCATATGAGAAATTCCCTAAGCCTCGGACCTGTCGATTTTGGTCAAAAATGAAAATTTCAAAAGTGCCCCAGTTTCTGCTTTAAACTTTAGGTACTATCCCAAAATGTATCACTGAGGTGACAGAAGTTGATTTCGGAGCATCATTTTTGAACAGGAGCTTCAACCGTTTTGTGGCATATGAGAAATTCCCTAAGCCCCGGACCTGTCGATTTTGGTCAAAAATGAAAATTTCAAAAGTGCCCCAATTTCTGCTTTAAACTTTAGGTACTATCCCAAAATGTATCACTGAGGTGACAGAAGTTGATTTCGAAGCATCATTTTTGAACAGGAGCTTCTACCGTTTTGTGGCATATGAGAAATTCCCTAAGCCCCGGACCTGTCGATTTTGGTCAAAAATGAAAATTTCAAAAGTGCCCCAATTTCTGCTTTAAACTTTAGGTACTATCCCAAAATGTATCACTGAGGTGACAGAAGTTGATTTCGGAGCATCATTTTTGAACAGGAGCTTCTACCGTTTTGTGGCATATGAGAAATTCCCTAAGCCCCGGACCTGTCGATTTTGGTCAAAAATGAAAATTTCAAAAGTGCCCCAATTTCTGCTTTAAACTTTAGGTACTATCCCAAAATGTATCACTGAGGTGACAGAAGTTGATTTCGGAGCATCATTTTTGAACAGGAGCTTCTACCGTTTTGTGGCATATGAGAAATTCCCTAAGCCCTGGATCTGTCGATTTTGGTCAAAAATGAAAATTTCAAAAGTGCCCCAATTTCTGCTTTAAACTTTAGGTACTATCCCAAAATGTATCACTGAGGTGACAGAAGTTGATTTCGGAGCATCATTTTTGAACAGGAGCTTTAACCGTTTTGTGGCATATGAGAAATTCCCTAAGCCCCGGACCTGTCGATTTTGGTCAAAAATGGAAATTTCAAAAGTGCCCCAGTTTCTGCTTTAAACTTTAGGTACTATCCCAAAATGTATCACTGAGGTGACAGAAGTTGATTTCGGAGCATCATTTTTGAACAGGAGCTTCAACCGTTTTGTGGCATATGAGAAATTCCCTAAGCCCCGGACCTGTCGATTTTGGTCAAAAATGAAAATTTCAAAAGTGCCCCAATTTCTGCTTTAAACTTTAGGTACTATCCCAAAATGTATCACTGAGGTGACAGAAGTTGATTTCGGAGCATCATTTTTGAACAGGAGCTTCAACCGTTTTGTGGCATATGAGAAATTCCCTAAGCCCCGGACCTGTCGATTTTGGTCAAAAATGAAAATTTCAAAAGTGCCCCAATTTCTGCTTTAAACTTTAGGTACTATCCCAAAATGTATCACTGAGGTGACAGAAGTTGATTTCGGAGCATCATTTTTGAACAGGAGCTTCAACCGTTTTGTGGCATATGAGAAATTCCCTAAGCCCCGGACCTGCCGATTTTGGTCAAAAATGAAAATTTCAAAAGTGCCCCAATTTCTGCTTTAAACTTTAGGTACTATCCCAAAATGTATCACTGAGGTGACAGAAGTTGATTTCGGAGCATCATTTTTGAACAGGAGCTTCTACCGTTTTGTGGCATATGAGAAATTCCCTAAGCCCCAGACCTGTCGATTTTGGTCAAAAATGAAAATTTCAAAAGTGCCCCAATTTCTGCTTTAAACTTTAGGTACTATCCCAAAATGTATCACTGAGGTGACAGAAGTTGATTTCGGAGCATCATTTTTGAACAGGAGCTTCAACCGTTTTGTGGCATATGAGAAATTCCCTAAGCCCCGGACCTGTCGATTTTGGTCAAAAATGAAAATTTCAAAAGTGCCCCAATTTCTGCTTTAAACTTTAGGTACTATCCCAAAATGTATCACTGAGGTGACAGAAGTTGATTTCGGAGCATCATTTTTGAACAGGAGCTTCAACCGTTTTGTGGCATATGAGAAATTCCCTAAGCCCCGGACCTGCCGATTTTGGTCAAAAATGAAAATTTCAAAAGTGCCCCAATTTCTGCTTTAAACTTTAGGTACTATCCCAAAATGTATCACTGAGGTGACAGAAGTTGATTTCGGAGCATCATTTTTGAACAGGAGCTTCTACCGTTTTGTGGCATATGAGAAATTCCCTAAGCCCCAGACCTGTCGATTTTGGTCAAAAATGAAAATTTCAAAAGTGCCCCAATTTCTGCTTTAAACTTTAGGTACTATCCCAAAATGTATCACTGAGGTGACAGAAGTTAATTTCGGAGCATCATTTTTGAACAGGAGCTTCTACCGTTTTGTGGCATATGAGAAATTCCCTAAGCACCGGACCTGTCGATTTTGGTCAAAAATGAAAATTTCAAAAGTGCCCCAATTTCTGCTTTAAACTTTAGGTACTATCCCAAAATGTATCACTGAGGTGACAGAAGTTGATTTCGGAGCATCATTTTTGAACAGGAGCTTCTACCGTTTTGTGGCATATGAGAAATTCCCTAAGCCCTGGATCTGTCGATTTTGGTCAAAAATGAAAATTTCAAAAGTGCCCCAATTTCTGCTTTAAACTTTAGGTACTATCCCAAAATGTATCACTGAGGTGACAGAAGTTGATTTCGGAGCATCATTTTTGAACAGGAGCTTTAACCGTTTTGTGGCATATGAGAAATTCCCTAAGCCCCGGACCTGTCGATTTTGGTCAAAAATGGAAATTTCAAAAGTGCCCCAGTTTCTGCTTTAAACTTTAGGTACTATCCCAAAATGTATCACTGAGGTGACAGAAGTTGATTTCGGAGCATCATTTTTGAACAGGAGCTTCAACCGTTTTGTGGCATATGAGAAATTCCCTAAGCCCCGGACCTGTCGATTTTGGTCAAAAATGAAAATTTCAAAAGTGCCCCAATTTCTGCTTTAAACTTTAGGTACTATCCCAAAATGTATCACTGAGGTGACAGAAGTTGATTTCGGAGCATCATTTTTGAACAGGAGCTTCAACCGTTTTGTGGCATATGAGAAATTCCCTAAGCCCCGGACCTGTCGATTTTGGTCAAAAATGAAAATTTCAAAAGTGCCCCAATTTCTGCTTTAAACTTTAGGTACTATCCCAAAATGTATCACTGAGGTGACAGAAGTTGATTTCGGAGCATCATTTTTGAACAGGAGCTTCAACCGTTTTGTGGCATATGAGAAATTCCCTAAGCCCCGGACCTGCCGATTTTGGTCAAAAATGAAAATTTCAAAAGTGCCCCAATTTCTGCTTTAAACTTTAGGTACTATCCCAAAATGTATCACTGAGGTGACAGAAGTTGATTTCGGAGCATCATTTTTGAACAGGAGCTTCTACCGTTTTGTGGCATATGAGAAATTCCCTAAGCCCCAGACCTGTCGATTTTGGTCAAAAATGAAAATTTCAAAAGTGCCCCAATTTCTGCTTTAAACTTTAGGTACTATCCCAAAATGTATCACTGAGGTGACAGAAGTTGATTTCGGAGCATCATTTTTGAACAGGAGCTTCAACCGTTTTGTGGCATATGAGAAATTCCCTAAGCCCCGGACCTGTCGATTTTGGTCAAAAATGAAAATTTCAAAAGTGCCCCAATTTCTGCTTTAAACTTTAGGTACTATCCCAAAATGTATCACTGAGGTGACAGAAGTTGATTTCGGAGCATCATTTTTGAACAGGAGCTTCAACCGTTTTGTGGCATATGAGAAATTCCCTAAGCCCCGGACCTGCCGATTTTGGTCAAAAATGAAAATTTCAAAAGTGCCCCAATTTCTGCTTTAAACTTTAGGTACTATCCCAAAATGTATCACTGAGGTGACAGAAGTTGATTTCGGAGCATCATTTTTGAACAGGAGCTTCTACCGTTTTGTGGCATATGAGAAATTCCCTAAGCCCCAGACCTGTCGATTTTGGTCAAAAATGAAAATTTCAAAAGTGCCCCAATTTCTGCTTTAAACTTTAGGTACTATCCCAAAATGTATCACTGAGGTGACAGAAGTTAATTTCGGAGCATCATTTTTGAACAGGAGCTTCTACCGTTTTGTGGCATATGAGAAATTCCCTAAGCACCGGACCTGTCGATTTTGGTCAAAAATGAAAATTTCAAAAGTGCCCCAATTTCTGCTTTAAACTTTAGGAACTATCCCAAAATGTATCACTGAGGTGACAGAAGTTGATTTCGGAGCATCATTTTTGAACAGGAGCTTCAACCGTTTTGTGGCATATGAGAAATTCCCTAAGCCCCGGAACTGTCGATTTTGGTCAAAAATGAAAATTTCAAAAGTGCCCCAGTTTCTGCTTTAAACTTTAGGTACTATCCCAAAATGTATCACTGAGGTGACAGAAGTTGATTTCGGAGCATCATTTTTGAACAGGAGCTTCTACCGTTTTGTGGCATATGAGAAGTTCCCTAAGCCCCGGACCTGTCGATTTTGGTCAAAAATGAAAATTTCAAAAGTGCCCCAATTTCTGCTTTAAACTTTAGGTACTATCCCAAAATGTATCACTGAGGTGACAGAAGTTGATTTCGGAGCATCATTTTTGAACAGGAGCTTTAACCGTTTTGTGGCATATGAGAAATTCCCTAAGCCCCGGACCTGTCGATTTTGGTCAAAAATGGAAATTTCAAAAGTGCCCCAGTTTCTGCTTTAAACTTTAGGTACTATCCCAAAATGTATCACTGAGGTGACAGAAGTTGATTTCGGAGCATCATTTTTGAACAGGAGCTTCAACCGTTTTGTGGCATATGAGAAATTCCCTAAGCCCCGGACCTGTCGATTTTGGTCAAAAATGAAAATTTCAAAAGTGCCCCAATTTCTGCTTTAAACTTTAGGTACTATCCCAAAATGTATCACTGAGGTGACAGAAGTTGATTTCGGAGCATCATTTTTGAACAGGAGCTTCAACCGTTTTGTGGCATATGAGAAATTCCCTAAGCCCCGGACCTGTCGATTTTGGTCAAAAATGAAAATTTCAAAAGTGCCCCAATTTCTGCTTTAAACTTTAGGTACTATCCCAAAATGTATCACTGAGGTGACAGAAGTTGATTTCGGAGCATCATTTTTGAACAGGAGCTTCAACCGTTTTGTGGCATATGAGAAATTCCCTAAGCCCCGGACCTGCCGATTTTGGTCAAAAATGAAAATTTCAAAAGTGCCCCAATTTCTGCTTTAAACTTTAGGTACTATCCCAAAATGTATCACTGAGGTGACAGAAGTTGATTTCGGAGCATCATTTTTGAACAGGAGCTTCTACCGTTTTGTGGCATATGAGAAATTCCCTAAGCCCCAGACCTGTCGATTTTGGTCAAAAATGAAAATTTCAAAAGTGCCCCAATTTCTGCTTTAAACTTTAGGTACTATCCCAAAATGTATCACTGAGGTGACAGAAGTTGATTTCGGAGCATCATTTTTGAACAGGAGCTTCAACCGTTTTGTGGCATATGAGAAATTCCCTAAGCCCCGGACCTGTCGATTTTGGTCAAAAATGAAAATTTCAAAAGTGCCCCAATTTCTGCTTTAAACTTTAGGTACTATCCCAAAATGTATCACTGAGGTGACAGAAGTTGATTTCGGAGCATCATTTTTGAACAGGAGCTTCAACCGTTTTGTGGCATATGAGAAATTCCCTAAGCCCCGGACCTGCCGATTTTGGTCAAAAATGAAAATTTCAAAAGTGCCCCAATTTCTGCTTTAAACTTTAGGTACTATCCCAAAATGTATCACTGAGGTGACAGAAGTTGATTTCGGAGCATCATTTTTGAACAGGAGCTTCTACCGTTTTGTGGCATATGAGAAATTCCCTAAGCCCCAGACCTGTCGATTTTGGTCAAAAATGAAAATTTCAAAAGTGCCCCAATTTCTGCTTTAAACTTTAGGTACTATCCCAAAATGTATCACTGAGGTGACAGAAGTTAATTTCGGAGCATCATTTTTGAACAGGAGCTTCTACCGTTTTGTGGCATATGAGAAATTCCCTAAGCACCGGACCTGTCGATTTTGGTCAAAAATGAAAATTTCAAAAGTGCCCCAATTTCTGCTTTAAACTTTAGGAACTATCCCAAAATGTATCACTGAGGTGACAGAAGTTGATTTCGGAGCATCATTTTTGAACAGGAGCTTCAACCGTTTTGTGGCATATGAGAAATTCCCTAAGCCCCGGAACTGTCGATTTTGGTCAAAAATGAAAATTTCAAAAGTGCCCCAGTTTCTGCTTTAAACTTTAGGTACTATCCCAAAATGTATCACTGAGGTGACAGAAGTTGATTTCGGAGCATCATTTTTGAACAGGAGCTTCTACCGTTTTGTGGCATATGAGAAGTTCCCTAAGCCCCGGACCTGTCGATTTTGGTCAAAAATGAAAATTTCAAAAGTGCCCCAATTTCTGCTTTAAACTTTAGGTACTATCCCAAAATGTATCACTGAGGTGACAGAAGTTGATTTCGGAGCATCATTTTTTAACAGGAGCTTCAACCGTTTTGTGGCATATGAGAAATTCCCTAAGCCCCGGACCTGTCGATTTTGGTCAAAAATTAAAATTTCAAAAGTGCCCCAATTTCTGCTTTAAACTTTAGGTACTATCCCAAAATGTATCACTGAGGTGACAGAAGTTGATTTCGGAGCATCATTTTTGAACAGGAGCTTCTACCGTTTTGTGGCATATGAGAAATTCCCTAAGCCCCGGACCTGTCGATTTTGGTCAAAAATGAAAATTTCAAAAGTGCCCCAATTTCTGCTTAAAACTTTAGGTACTATCCCAAAATGTATCACTGAGGTGACAGAAGTTGATTTCGGAGCATCATTTTTGAACAGGAGCTTCTACCGTTTTGTGGCATATGAGAAATTCCCTAAGCCCCGGACCTGTCGATTTTGGTCAAAAATGAAAATTTCAAAAGTGCCCCAATTTCTGCATTACACTTTAGGTACTATCCCAAAATGTATCACTGAGGTGACAGAAGTTGATTTCGGAGCATCATTTTTGAACAGGAGCTTCTACCGTTTTGTGGCATATGAGAAATTCCCTAAGCCCCGGACCTGTCGATTTTGTTCAAAAATGAAAATTTCAAAAGTGCCCCAATTTCTGCTTTAAACTTTAGGTACTATCCCAAAATGTATCACTGAGGTGACAGAAGTTGATTTCGGAGCATCATTTTTGAACAGGAGCTTCTACCGTTTTGTGGCATATGAGAAATTCCCTAAGCACCGGACCTGTCGATTTTGGTCAAAAATGAAAATTTCAAAAGTGCCCCAATTTCTGCTTTAAACTTTAGGTACTATCCCAAAATGTATCACTGAGGTGACAGAAGTTGATTTCGGAGCATCATTTTTGAACAGGAGCTTCAACCGTTTTGTGGCATATGAGAAATTCCCTAAGCCCCGGACCTGTCGATTTTGGTCAAAAATGAAAATTTCAAAAGTGCCCCAATTTCTGCTTTAAACTTTAGGTACTATCCCAAGATGTATCACTGAGGTGACAGAAGTTGATTTCGGAGCATCATTTTTGAACAGGAGCTTCTACCGTTTTGTGGCATATGAGAAATTCCCTAAGCACCGGACCTGTCGATTTTGGTCAAAAATGAAAATTTCAAAAGTGCCCCAATTTCTGCTTTAAACTTTAGGTACTATCCCAAAATGTATCACTGAGGTGACAGAAGTTGATTTCGGAGCATCATTTTTGAACAGGAGCTTCAACCGTTTTGTGGCATATGAGAAATTCCCTAAGCCCCGGACCTGTCGATTTTGGTCAAAAATGAAAATTTCAAAAGTGCCCCAGTTTCTGCTTTAAACTTTAGGTACTATCCCAAAATGTATCACTGAGGTGACAGAAGTTGATTTCGGAGCATCATTTTTGAACAGGAGCTTCAACGTTTTGTGGCATATGAGAAATTCCCTAAGCCCCGGACCTGTCGATTTTGGTCAAAAATGAAAATTTCAAAAGTGCCCCAATTTCTGCTTTAAACTTTAGGTACTATCCCAAAATGTATCACTGAGGTGACAGAAGTTGATTTCGGAGCATCATTTTTGAACAGGAGCTTCTACCGTTTTGTGGCATATGAGAAATTCCCTAAGCCCCGGACCTGTCGATTTTGGTCAAAAATGAAAATTTCAAAAGTGCCCCAATTTCTGCTTTAAACTTTAGGTGCTATCCCAAAATGTATCACTGAGGTGACAGAAGTTGATTTCGGAGCATCATTTTTGAACAGGAGCTTCTACCGTTTTGTGGCATATGAGAAATTCCCTAAGCCCCGGACCTGTCGATTTTGTTCAAAAATGAAAATTTCAAAAGTGCCCCAATTTCTGCTTTAAACTTTAGGTACTATCCCAAAATGTATCACTGAGGTGACAGAAGTTGATTTCGGAGCATCATTTTTGAACAGGAGCTTCTACCGTTTTGTGGCATATGAGAAATTCCCTAAGCACCGGACCTGTCGATTTTGGTCAAAAATGAAAATTTCAAAAGTGCCCCCAATTTCTGCTTTAAACTTTAGGTACTATCCCAAAATGTATCACTGAGGTGACAGAAGTTGATTTCGGAGCATCATTTTTGAACAGGAGCTTCTACCGTTTTGTGGCATATGAGAAATTCCCTAAGCCCCGGACCTGTCGATTTTGGTCAAAAATGAAAATTTCAAAAGTGCCCCAATTTCTGCTTTAAACTTTAGGTACTATCCCAAAATGTATCACTGAGGTGACAGAAGTTGATTTCGGAGCATCATTTTTGAACAGGAGCTTCAACCGTTTTGTGGCATATGAGAAATTCCCTAAGCCCCGGACCTGTCGATTTTGGTCAAAAATGAAAATTTCAAAAGTGCCCCAATTTCTGCTTTAAACTTTAGGTACTATCCCAAAATGTATCACTGAGGTGACAGAAGTTGATTTCGGAGCATCATTTTTGAACAGGAGCTTCAACCGTTTTGTGGCATATGAGAAATTCCCTAAGCCCCGGACCTGTCGATTTTGGTCAAAAATGAAAATTTCAAAGTGCCCCAATTTCTGCTTTAAACTTTAGGTACTATCCCAAAATGTATCACTGAGGTGACAGAAGTTGATTTCGGAGCATCATTTTTGAACAGGAGCTTCAACCGTTTTGTGGCATATGAGAAATTCCCTAAGCCCCGGACCTGTCGATTTTGGTCAAAAATGAAAATTTCAAAAGTGCCCCAATTTCTGCTTTAAACTTTAGGTACTATCCCAAAATGTATCACTGAGGTGACAGAAGTTGATTTCGGAGCATCATTTTTGAACAGGAGCTTCAACCGTTTTGTGGCATATGAGAAATTCCCTAAGCCCCGGACCTGTCGATTTGGTCAAAAATGAAAATTTCAAAAGTGCCCCAATTTCTGCTTTAAACTTTAGGTACTCCCAAAATGTATCACTGAGGTGACAGAAGTTGATTTCGGAGCATCATATTTGAACAGGAGCTTCAACCGTTTTGTGGCATATGAGAAATTCCCTAAGCCCCGGACCTGTCGGTTTTGGTCAAAAATGAAAATTTCAAAAGTGCCCCAATTTCTGCTTTAAACTTTAGGTACTATCCCAAAATGTATCACTGAGGTGACAGAAGTTGATTTCGGAGCATCATTTTTGAACAGGAGCTTCAACCGTTTTGTGGCATATGAGAAATTCCCTAAGCCCCGGAACTGTCGATTTTGGTCAAAAATGAAAATTTCAAAAGTGCCCCAATTTCTGCTTTAAACTTTAGGTACTATCCCAAAATGTATCACTGAGGTGACAGAAGTTGATTTCGGAGCATCATTTTTGAACAGGAGCTTCAACCGTTTTGTGGCATATGAGAAATTCCCTAAGCCCCGGACCTGTCGATTTTGGTCAAAAATGAAAATTTCAAAAGTGCCCCAATTTCTGCTTTAAACTTTAGGTACTATCCCAAAATGTATCACTGAGGTGACAGAAGTTGATTTCGGAGCATCATTTTTGAACAGGAGCTTCAACCGTTTTGTGGCATATGAGAAATTCCCTAAGCCCCAGACCTGTCGATTTTGGTCAAAATGAAAATTTCAAAAGTGCCCCAGTTTCTGCTTTAAACTTTAGGTACTATCCCAAAATGTATCACTGAGGTGACAGAAGTTGATTTCGGAGCATCATTTTTGAACAGGAGCTTCAACCGTTTTGTGGCATATGAGAAATTCCCTAAGCCCCGGACCTGTCGATTTTGGTCAAAAATGAAAATTTCAAAAGTGCCCCAGTTTCTGCTTTAAACTTTAGGTACTATCCCAAAATGTATCACTGAGGTGACAGAAGTTGATTTCGGAGCATCATTTTTGAACAGGAGCTTCAACCGTTTTGTGGCATATGAGAAATTCCCTAAGCCCCGGACCTGTCGATTTTGGTCAAAAATGAAAATTTCAAAAGTGCCCCAATTTCTGCTTTAAACTTTAGGTACTATCCCAAAATGTATCACTGAGGTGACAGAAGTTGATTTCGGAGCATCATTTTTGAACAGGAGCTTCAACCGTTTTGTGGCATATGAGAAATTCCCTAAGCCCCGGACCTGTCGATTTTGGTCAAAAATGAAAATTTCAAAAGT
Source organism: Pseudophryne corroboree (assembly GCF_028390025.1). Classification (NCBI taxonomy): domain Eukaryota; kingdom Metazoa; phylum Chordata; class Amphibia; order Anura; family Myobatrachidae; genus Pseudophryne; species Pseudophryne corroboree. The sequence goes on along the minus strand of NW_026968901.1, from coordinate 6,295 downwards.
GCCCCAATTTCTGCTTTAAACTTTAGGTACTATCCCAAAATGTATCACTGAGGTGACAGAAGTTGATTTCGGAGCATCATTTTGAACAGGAGCTTCAACCGTTTTGTGGCATATGAGAAATTCCCTAAGCCCCGGACCTTGTTTCGATTTTGGTCAAAAATGAAAATTTCAAAAGTGCCCCCAATTTCTGCTTTAAACTTTAGGTACTATCCCAAAATGTATCACTGAGGTGACAGAAGTTGATTTCGGAGCATCATTTTTGAACAGGAGCTTCAACCGTTTTGTGGCATATGAGAAATTCCCTAAGCCCCGGACCTGTCGATTTTGGTCAAAAATGAAAATTTCAAAAGTGCCCCAATTTCCTGCTTTAAACTTTAGGTACTATCCCAAAATGTATCACTGAGGTGACAGAAGTTGATTTCGGAGCATCATTTTTGAACAGGAGCTTCAACCGTTTTGTGGCATATGAGAAATTCCCTAAGCCCCGGACCTGTCGATTTTGGTCAAAAATGAAAATTTCAAAAGTGCCCCAATTTCTGCTTTAAACTTTAGGTACTATCCCAAAATGTATCACTGAGGTGACAGAAGTTGATTTCGGAGCATCATATTTGAACAGGAGCTTCAACCGTTTTGTGGCATATGAGAAATTCCCTAAGCCCCGGACCTGTCGATTTTGGTCAAAAATGAAAATTTCAAAAGTGCCCCAATTTCTGCTTTAAACTTTAGGTACTATCCCAAAATGTATCACTGAGGTGACAGAAGTTGATTTCGGAGCATCATTTTTGAACAGGAGCTTCAACCGTTTTGTGGCATATGAGAAATTCCCTAAGCCCCGGAACTGTCGATTTTGGTCAAAAATGAAAATTTCAAAAGTGCCCCAATTTCTGCTTTAAACTTTAGGTACTATCCCAAAATGTATCACTGAGGTGACAGAAGTTGATTTCGGAGCATCATTTTTGAACAGGAGCTTCAACCGTTTTGTGGCATATGAGAAATTCCCTAAGCCCCGGACCTGTCGATTTTGGTCAAAAATGAAAATTTCAAAAGTGCCCCAATTTCTGCTTTAAACTTTAGGTACTATCCCAAAATGTATCACTGAGGTGACAGAAGTTGATTTCGGAGCATCATTTTTGAACAGGAGCTTCAACCGTTTTGTGGCATATGAGAAATTCCCTAAGCCCCGGACCTGCCGATTTTGGTCAAAAATGAAAATTTCAAAAGTGCCCCAATTTCTGCTTTAAACTTTAGGTACTATCCCAAAATGTATCACTGAGGTGACAGAAGTTGATTTCGGAGCATCATTTTTGAACAGGAGCTTCAACCGTTTTGTGGCATATGAGAAATTCCCTAAGCCCCAGACCTGTCGATTTTGGTCAAAAATGAAAATTTCAAAAGTGCCCCAGTTTCTGCTTTAAACTTTAGGTACTATCCAAAATGTATCACTGAGGTGACAGAAGTTGATTTCGGAGCATCATTTTTGAACAGGAGCTTTCAACCGTTTTGTGCATATGAGAAATTCCCTAAGCCCCGGACCTGTCGATTTTGGTCAAAAATGAAAATTTCAAAAGTGCCCCAGTTTCTGCTTTAAACTTTAGGTACTATCCCAAAATGTATCACTGAGGTGACAGAAGTTGATTTCGGAGCATCATTTTTGAACAGGAGCTTCAAACCGTTTTGTGGCATATGAGAAATTCCCTAAGCCCCGGACCTGTCGATTTTGGTCAAAAATGAAAATTTCAAAAGTGCCCCAATTTCAGCTTTAAACTTTAGGTACTATCCCAAAATGTATCACTGAGGTGACAGAAGTTGATTTCGGAGCATCATTTTTGAACAGGAGCTTCAACCGTTTTGTGGCATATGAGAAATTCCCTAAGCCCCGGACCTGTCGATTTTGGTCAAAAATGAAAATTTCAAAAGTGCCCCAGTTTCTGCTTTAAACTTTAGGTACTATCCCAAAATGTATCACTGAGGTGACAGAAGTTGATTTCGGAGCATCATTTTTGAACAGGAGCTTCAACCGTTTTGTGGCATATGAGAAATTCCCTAAGCCCCGGACCTGTCGATTTTGGTCAAAAATGAAAATTTCAAAAGTGCCCCAATTTCTGCTTTAAACTTTAGGTACTATCCCAAAATGTATCACTGAGGTGACAGAAGTTGATTTCGGAGCATCATTTTTGAACAGGAGCTTCTACCGTTTTGTGGCATATGAGAAATTCCCTAAGCCCCGGACCTGTCGATTTTGGTCAAAAATGAAAATTTCAAAAGTGCCCCAATTTCTGCTTTAAACTTTAGGTACTATCCCAAAATGTATCACTGAGGTGACAGAAGTTGATTTCGGAGCATCATTTTTGAACAGGAGCTTCTACCGTTTTGTGGCATATGAGAAATTCCCTAAGCCCCGGACCTGTCGATTTTGGTCAAAAATGAAAATTTCAAAAGTGCCCCAATTTCTGCTTTAAACTTTAGGTACTATCCCAAAAATGTATCACTGAGGTGACAGAAGTTGATTTCGGAGCATCAATTTTGAACAGGAGCTTTAACCGTTTTGTGGCATATGAGAAATTCCCTAAGCCCCGGACCTGTCGATTTTGGTCAAAAATGGAAATTTCAAAAGTGCCCCAGTTTCTGCTTTAAACTTTAGGTACTATCCCAAAATGTATCACTGAGGTGACAGAAGTTGATTTCGGAGCATCATTTTTGAACAGGAGCTTCAACCGTTTTGTGGCATATGAGAAATTCCCTAAGCCCCGGACCTGTCGATTTTGGTCAAAAATGAAAATTTCAAAAGTGCCCCAGTTTCTGCTTTAAACTTTAGGTACTATCCCAAATGTATCACTGAGGTGACAGAAGTTGATTTCGGAGCATCATTTTTGAACAGGAGCTTCAACCGTTTTGTGGCATATGAGAATTCCCTAAGCCCCAGACCTGTCGATTTTGGTCAAAAATGAAAATTTCAAAAGTGCCCCAATTTCTGCTTTAAACTTTAGGTACTATCCCAAAATGTATCACTGAGGTGACAGAAGTTCATTTCGGAGCATCATTTTTTAAAAGGAGCTTCAACCGTTTTGTGGCATATGAGAAATTCCTAAGCCCCGGACCTGTCGATTTTGGTCAAAATGAAAATTTCAAAAGTGCCCCAGTTTCTGCTTTAAACTTTAGGTACTATCCCAAAATGTATCACTGAGATGACAGAAGTTGATTTCGGAGTATCATTTTTGAACAGGAGCTTCAACCGTTTTGTGGCATATGAGAAATTCCCTAAGCCCCGGACCTGTCGATTTTGGTCAAAAATGAAAATTTCAAAAGTGCCCCAATTTCTGCTTTAAACTTTAGGTACTATCCCAAAATGTAACACTGAGGTGACAGAAGTTGATTTCGGAGCATCATTTTTGAACAGGAGCTTCAACCGTTTTGTGGCATATGAGAAATTCCCTAAGCCCCGGACCTGTCGATTTTGGTCAAAAATGAAAATTTCAAAAGTGCCCCAATTTCTGCTTTAAACTTTAGGTACTATCCCAAAATGTATCACTGAGATGACAGAAGTTGATTTCGGAGCATCATTTTTGAACAGGAGCTTCAACCGTTTTGTGGCATATGAGAAATTCCCTAAGCCCCGGACCTGTCGATTTGGTCAAAAATGAAAATTTCAAAAGTGCCCCAATTTCTGCTTTAAACTTTAGGTACTATCCCAAAATGTATCACTGAGGTGACAGAAGTTGATTTCGGAGCATCATTTTTGAACAGGAGCTTCAACCGTTTTGTGGCATATGAGAAATTCCCTAAGCCCCCGGACCTGTCGATTTTGGTCAAAAATGAAAATTTCAAAAGTGCCCCAATTTCTGCTTTAAACTTTAGGTACTATCCCAAAATGTATCACTGAGGTGACAGAAGTTGATTTCGGAGCATCATTTTTAAACATGAGCTTCAACCGTTTTGTGGCATATGAGAAATTCCCTAAGCCCCGGAACTGTCGATTTGGTCAAAAATGAAAATTTCAAAAGTGCCCAAGTTTCTGCTTTAAACTTTAGGTACTATCCCAAAATGTATCACTGAGGTGACAGAAGTTGATTTCGGAGCATCATTTTTGAACAGGAGCTTCTACCGTTTTGTGGCATATGAGAAGTTCCCTAAGCCCCGGACCTGTCGATTTTGGTCAAAAATGAAAATTTCAAAAGTGCCCCAATTTCTGCTTTAAACTTTAGGTACTATCCCAAAATGTATCACTGAGGTGACAGAAGTTGATTTCGGAGCATCATTTTTTAACAGGAGCTTCAACCGTTTTGTGGCATATGAGAAATTCCCTAAGCCCCGGACCTGTCGATTTTGGTCAAAATGAAAATTTCAAAAGTGCCCCAATTTCTGCTTTAAACTTTAGGTACTATCCCAAAATGTATCACTGAGGTGACAGAAGTTGATTTCGGAGCATCATTTTGAACAGGAGCTTCTACCGTTTTGTGGCATATGAGAAATTCCCTAAGCCCCGGACCTGTCGATTTTTGGTCAAAAATGAAAATTTCAAAAGTGCCCCAATTTCTGCTTTACACTTTAGGTACTATCCCAAAATGTATCACTGAGGTGACAGAAGTTGATTTCGGAGCATCATTTTTGAACAGGAGCTTCAACCGTTTTGTGGCATATGAGAAATTCCCTAAGCCCCGGACCTGTCGATTTTGGTCAAAAATGAAATTTCAAAAGTGCCCCAATTTCTGCTTTAAACTTTAGGTACTATCCCAAAATGTATCACTGAGGTGACAGAAGTTGATTTCGGAGCATCATTTTGAACAGGAGCTTCTACCGTTTTGTGGCATATGAGAAATTCCCTAAGCCCCGGACCTGTCGATTTTGGTCAAAAATGAAAATTTCAAAAGTGCCCCAATTTCTGCTTTAAACTTTAGGTACTATCCCAAAATGTATCACTGAGGTGACAGAAGTTGATTTCGGAGCATCATTTTTGAACAGGAGCTTCAACCGTTTTGTGGCATATGAGAAATTCCCTAAGCCCCGGACCTGTCGATTTTGGTCAAAAATGAAAATTTCAAAAGTGCCCCAATTCTGCTTTAAACTTTAGGTACTATCCCAAAATGTATCACTGAGGTGACAGAAGTTGATTTCGGAGCATCATTTTTGAACAGGAGCTTCTACCTTTTTGTGGCATATGAGAAATTCCCTAAGCACCGGACCTGTCGATTTTGGTCAAAAATGAAAATTTCAAAAGTGCCCCAATTTCTGCTTTAAACTTTAGGTACTATCCCAAAATGTATCACTGAGGTGACAGAGGTTGATTTCGGAGCATCATTTTTGAACAGGAGCTTCAACCGTTTTGTGGCATATGAGAAATTCCCTAAGCCCCGGACCTGTCGATTTTGGTCAAAATGAAAATTTCAAAAGTGCCCCAATTTCTGCTTTAAACTTTAGGTACTATCCCAAAATGTATCACTGAGGTGACAGAAGTTGATTTCGGAGCATCATTTTTGAACAGGAGCTTCTACCGTTTTGTGGCATATGAGAAATTCCCTAAGCCCCGGACCTGTCGATTTTGGTCAAAAATGAAAATTTCAAAAGTGCCCCCAATTTCCTGCTTTAAACTTTAGGTACTATCCCAAAATGTATCACTGAGGTGACAGAAGTTGATTTCGGAGCATCATTTTTGAACAGGAGCTTCAACCGTTTTGTGGCATATGAGAAATTCCCTAAGCCCCGGACCTGTTGATTTTGGTCAAAAATGAAAATTTCAAAAGTGCCCCAATTTCTGCTTTAAACTTTAGGTACTATCCCAAAATGTATCACTGAGGTGACAGAAGTTGATTTCGGAGCATCATTTTTGAACAGGAGCTTCAACCGTTTTGTGGCATATGAGAAATTCCCTAAGCCCCGGACCTGTCGATTTTGGTCAAAAAATGAAAATTTCAAAAAGTGCCCCATTTTCTGCTTTAAACTTTAGGTACTATCCCAAAATGTATCACTGAGGTGACAGAAGTTGATTGCGGAGCATCATTTTTGAACAGGAGCTTCAACCGTTTTTGTGGCATATGAGAAATTCCCTAAGCCCTGGACCTGTCGATTTTGGTCAAAAATGAAAATTTCAAAAGTGCCCCAATTTCTGCTTTAAACTTTAGGTACTATCCCAAAATGTATCACTGAGGTGACAGAAGTTGATTTCGGAGCATCATTTTTGAACAGGAGCTTCAACCGTTTTGTGGCATATGAGAAATTCCTAAGCCCCGGACCTGTCGATTTTGGTCAAAAATGAAAATTTTCAAAAGTGCCCCAATTTCTGCTTTAGAACTTTAGGTAC